>NC_053122.1:34417512-34612512 GCF_010015445.1 Perca fluviatilis | reverse complement strand
CGTTTTCATTAGTTTTTTCTCTTGGTAATCTAATTCCTGTTTGAATATTTTCAATTTGCCCGAATTTAAAGGAAAACCCAAAAATGTTCAACCAATACGGCAGACACTCCAAACTTTTTTGAGCCATATTTTCGCACCATGTCATCCACCACAGTTCCCCTAGGGATGTGTGAGCCGGATCTGCCCAATCCGTTACCCATTTTACTGGGAAGAAGCACTTCTATCCTACTTACAATCGTCACTGTAAGGCCAGGTTTCTATCTTATTTCGGAAAAACCCAAGCACGAAAAAACCTAACAGTTTCTGAAAAACTGTTTATTAGATTTACCTTTAAAAATCTAATTAAATTTGTTCCCCGAAAATCTATAAAGCAAAGTCACACCCGTGCGTGGATCAGTTTTATGGTGCCAAAACACTGCTGGAGTGATCACAATTATGTATCTACACAACCTTAAAAATACCCCCCCAAAAAAATCTATACAAACAACTCCAAACTGGTTATCCTATCTCAGTGTCCAACGTCAGTAGCCTATTTGTTTCTGGAAGTTTTACTACAGCCAATTCAAATTACTCTGAATTTAATATAAATTAGAGTTTGATCTTACCCTGCTGCATGGAATTGCTTCCGTCTTAAGATCAGTGTTGGGTCAGTAGAGTCCTCCGTGGTTTCTGATCCTCTCTCTCTGAATGCTTTTTGGGCGAGGTAGAGGCGAAGATCGTTTGATCTCGGATCGCGAGTCCTCAGTCAACCACGGAGGACTCTATATATATATATATATATATATATATATATATATATATATATAAAAAGAAGAAGTCAGTAACAATATCTTTCTGGAAAACAAATGTCATGGTTACTCTGGTTAAAGACCTCAGTATCAACAGTGTTTATTTTAGAGTTGCTTTCTAGGGAAGAAGTTCCTTTGAAACTGTTCAGTTCAAATTGACAAAGGGATTTTTCTTAAAGATGTACCGCGGTGAAGATAGTTTAATATTTGACATTCGTCGGTTTTCGCGGATGTTAATACTTCGATTTCCCCCAGTTTCTGGGTATGTTGTAGAGCTTATTTAGACAGACGTTTCACACTTATTTTTAACTCAAAATCACCAAAACTATCGACACAGTTTAGAGCGCAAAAAACTGAATGTCTGTCCAACGCACGTCACAATAGGCGTACTTAGGGACCGTCGTAAAATTGCAACTTCACTAATTTTAATCTTCATTAACTTTTTTGTTTTACAACATAGACATCGCAAACCACTTCCATTAAAGAGAGGGAGAGCCATTAAACATTTCACACTTGTGAATTAGTAAAAATAAATAAATGTAAATAAAGATGTAGGCTATAGTTACCAATAAATATGGTAGTTTCAACCATTTTCTAATTAATGAATATATTGACATCAAACCACCTGTAATATGTCTCACACATCTTATCACAACTTTCACAGCTGTTTGTGAAAAAGTAGTTAGCAAATCCCGTAGCATCCTCATCAGTGACCTATAGCATCCTCAATGCATATTTAAAGCTTTTCAATTCAATGGCTTCCTCATTTTTGAATATAAACACATCAAACCACCTGGAATATGTCTCTGGCATCCTGTCACAAATTTCACAGCTGTTAGTTTGTGAAAAAGTCTTTAGCAAATCCTATAGCATCCTCAATGCATATTTAAAGCTTTTCAATTCAGTGGCTTCCTCATTTTTTACTATAATCACATCAAACCACCTGTAATATGTCTCAGACATCTTATCACAACTTTCACAGCTGTTAGTTTGTGAAAAAGTCTTTAGTAAATCCCGTAGCATCCTCATTAGTCACCTATAGTCTCTAAAATTCATATTTAAAGCTTTTCAATTCAATGGCTTGCTCATTAATGAAGCTAATCACATCAAACCACCTGTAATATGTCTCAGACATCCTTTTACACTTTTCACAACCGCAAGTTTGTGAAGGTCTTTAGCAAAACCCTTAGCATCCGCATAACTGACATGTTGTCTATAAAAAGATTATTATTTTAATAGGTTTCTCATTTATGAATGTATTGACATCTTTTCACAACTTTCACAGCTGTTAAAATCAAATCCATCAGTATTCATTATTAAAAATCAATAATAAATCTATCACTTAGTCAGGGTGGGTGTTTGCGGCCTCGCTGCTCTGGGTTTTGATCCCTTGGGGCGGGGGGAGGGGGGGCTGTTGCCTGCCGCAATGGCCCGGCATGCCTGCGGACTGTGTGGGGGATGGGGATGGGGTTGGGTGCCGGGGTGCGGTGACAGTGGTGGCGGGGCCGAATAGGGGCGGGGGTTTCATTTCCTTGTTTTGGTGACTGGGGCATCGATGCGCGGGGTGCTGCATTGCCGTTGGCTGGTGGCTGGATTGGACACAGTGGTTGGGGTGCTGGCAGCTGTGGAGTGTGGCTGTGTTTCCCTGTGGGGGATTCCGGCACTGGGACGTGGCAGTCTGCGCTGTTCAGTTTATTGCTGAACACAGAATTTAATATTCTGATGGGGCGTTGCCTCAGTACACAAGGAGGCCCTCTGGCAAGGTTGTCTTGTCCCAAAAGCACAACACGTTAGCCTCTTCGGTGAAATGAGAAACGTGTTGAAATAATAACCTTTAAATAAGCATTAAATAGCCAACAGATCAAGGATATTGATAAGGTATTTTCAAAGTTTTTTTCCCCACAAACTAACAGCTGTGAAAGTTGTGAGAAGATGTCTTAAAGCGCCCATATTATGCTCATTTTCAGGTTCATAACCGTATTTTAGTATTTTTCCAGAATAGGTTTACATGGTTTAATTTTCAAAAAACACCATATTGTTGTTGTACTGCACAGCTCTCTCTCACTGCTGCATATCCTCTTTTCACCTGGTTTCTGTTTTAGCTACAGAGTGAGACCTCTTTTCATCTTCTTCTTCTGTACTATCTTTGATTGCACTCGCACATGCGCAGTAGCTCAGATGTAGAGCATGTCAGCTAGCTAACTCTAGAGACAGTAAAAGAAATCCTGTTTCTCCAACTTCAGTCAGTTACAAGGCAGGATTAGCTGGGAGACTTCTAAATGAGGGCGCACATGGAAGTAGTTCTTTTGTAGATTATGGTGAACTTGTGTGTGTTGTAGCAGTGCTTTGCTATTGAGAACGACGTAGCATGCTAGTGTTAGCGTTAGCCGGCTAACGCTAGCGCTAACGCTACGAGCTAACGGTTGTGGTTAGCCAGCTCATTTCGGACTGTGACGTCACAGTCCGTGGCCGATTTTGAACAGCTCACCAGGAGACTGAAGGCAGGACACATTCAGAAACCGTATCTCACTCAGAACAGCATGGATGGATTTTTTTCAAAGTTTGTATGTGTGTGGAAGCACCAGAGACACAAAAGAACACCCCAAATCCCAGAAAAAGTGTTTTTTTCATAATATGGGCACTTTAAAGATATTACAGGTGGTTTGATGTGATTATATTAAAAAATGAGCAAGCCATTGAATTGAAAAGCTGTAAATATGCATTGAGGATGCTATACTTTTTTCACAAACTAACAGCTGTGAAATTTGTGATAGGATGCCAGAGACATATTACAGGTGGTTTGATGTTATTATAGTCAAAAATGAGCAAGCCATTAAATTGAAAATCTTTAAATATGCATTTATAGACTATAGGTCACTGATGAGGATGCTACGGGATTTGCTAACTACTTTTTCACAAACTAACAGCTGTGAAAGTTGTGATAAGATGTGTGAGACATATTACAGGTGGTTTGATGTCAATATATTCATTAATTAGAAAATGGTTGAAACTACCATATTTATTGGTAACTATAGCCTACATCTTTATTTACATTTATTTATTTTTACTAATTCACAAGTGTGAAATGTTTAATGGCTCTCCCTCTCTTTAATGGAAGTGGTTTGCGATGTCTATGTTGTAAAACAAAAAAGTTAATGAAGATTAAAATTAGTGGAGTTGCAATTTTACGACGGTCCCTAAGTATGCCTATTGTGACGGGCGCGTTGGACAGACATTCAGTTTTTTGCGCTCTAAACTGTGTCGATATTTTTGGTGATTTTGAGTTAAAAATAAGTGTGAAACGTCCTCTACAACATACCCAGAAACTGGGGGAAATCGAAGTATTGACACGGAGCTATTGAAGGTAACATCCGCGAAAACCGACGAATGTCAAATATTAAACTATCTTCACCGTGGTAAAGATGTTGTGTGAAGGTTTCTTGTAGCGTTTCTCACCAAAATGCATTGTGTGTCTCCTTGAAGCCAGGCAAACGTTTTGAATGCAGTCCATTCCTCATACAACATTTGCAAGATCACTTTTAAAAATGTCAAATCCTGCATGTTTTTTTTTTTTTTTAAATCTGTGTTGGCTTGCTGTCTTCTTCACTGCCTTTGTAGGTGCATTGCTGTTTGGCCATTTTTGTTAGCAGAGCGTGCACACAAGTCATTGTGTGGGTGCATAATACAAACAAAATGGAGCACTACAAGTGGTCAAACACTCCACATGGTGCCTTTAATTTGGGCGAACCAAACCAAACTGAACAAATCGTCTTGGCATTTTGAGAACGGCACTGTAAATGACAAGGGCTACAAATGAGCGATGTCATCACCTTTAAGTCCAGCAAAGTCTGCCAGAGTATAACTAGGACGTGAATATATGAGTACAGTATTTGGAAGTGTAATAAGTTGAGGATTGGCTCATCTTTATGAAGCAAAGAACAAAAAGAACACAAAATCTGACGAGCAGCGAAGGTCATTTTATATATCTTTTATTGTCTTTTAAAATCATTGCATCAGCCTAAAGAAAGAACCGTACAGATGAAAGAGTACCTGTCTGAGGACAATCACAACTCTGAAGCAAGCTGTACACGAGAGAGAAAGAAAGAAAATGTTGCATCTGAATTAAGACAGACCAACAGAGGGAGGATAACACAATAGAAGAGAAGAAGAACCATTTCGTGCATAGGGGTTGGGCACACGTCAACCAATAGGCCTCTACTGGCTGAAACAACAGTGCTCCCTCTGAGTTCAATTGCACTTTGGTGTAGAGTAGCTTTATTTGACTGCCCCGTTCATTTCCATTCATTGTCTTTCAAAGAAAGAATAGAACAAATTGTTGATAGCCATGCACTGAGAACCGTGTATCTGCTGCTTCTGAGGCAGTGATGCATTAGGCAAC
The DNA here is from genome assembly GCF_010015445.1 of Perca fluviatilis. Classification (NCBI taxonomy): domain Eukaryota; kingdom Metazoa; phylum Chordata; class Actinopteri; order Perciformes; family Percidae; genus Perca; species Perca fluviatilis. Next base: position 34,607,325 of record NC_053122.1, on the reverse strand, counting down.
TTGTCGGGCAACACGGTAAAGCAAAGCAGACAAGACGTTGCCTTGTTGTGAGTGTAAAAAATGTGGATATGTATGTTTGAAATTGTTGACTGCTCTGTAATGTTGCCCGGGCCATTGCCAGGTGGATCACTGCCAATCTGGTCTCCAACGTTCAGAGTTGGGTCTTGAATATGAACTACTGTACACCAGAGAAAAGCACTACAACATTCACATCAGAATAATCCAACGAATGGCACGCTTTCAGGTCAAACTGATGCAGTGATGGTGTGAGAAGACTGAACACAGGCAGAAAAAGGGGAAATGAAAGTGCAGCTGTCAACGTCATATTTGATATGGAAATCACACAAGCTGAGACTACAGTGGGTACATTTTGGTCTTAGAAATTAGTTAACCATTTTTCATTTGAGTATCATTTGTTTTGTAGTGCAAAATCAAGAACATGATAGCTCTTGATAGTAATTCCTGAATTTCCAACTCTGTTCATGTACTAAAACTGTACTCAAGCAAGTTCACCAAGTGGCGGTTTTTTTTTTTTTTTAACTGCTATTCACAACATGTGGGTATATCACCCCATATAGATTCTTTTAACTGAGTCCTTACCAGAGAAACACCCGGCAGAGCCATGCTGAAATCTACCGTCCCGTACATTATTACATTACATTATAAACAGCAAAAGATGGCGACAGCGTCTCAAGTTAGGATTCAGTCCTGCATATACAAGGCTCAGTGTGAGGTGAAGTAGTCAGCAGGTAAAAGAATGACAAAGACTGATGAAGAACTACGTATTATGAAAACACGAATCTTGTTGAGTTATTATTCTGAAGTTGAGGGAGCACTGTTCTCATAAGTCAGAGAAAAAAAAAAAAAAGAGTAACGAACCGAAACAACAACAAAAAACGGTCATAACATTTTCAAGTTTAAAAACGACAGAGGAAATAAAGAAATGTAAATCAATCTATCACAGCCACTTTGAGGGACAGACAGATTGATTCTCAAACGCATATTTACTATTTGGTTAATTACATATTGTAAACATTTGTATTTTCTTTTTCTTTTTTTTTCTGTACGGAGGAAAAAAAAAAAAATTCAAGCTAGCTTATTTTTTTCTTTATAGGCTCTGTAAGGTTATCATTAACAGATATGAACAAACCAAAAAAAAAACAACAACACTTGGACAGACAAATCTATCGGCTTTTTTTTTTTTAAAGCCAAATACAAAAAAAATATATATATATACTCAGGCACCATAAAAGAACACTTTCCATGTATAAAGATCTGCGTAAAGGAGTGATCTCGAACTGTTCAATCATGTACCTTGTTACTCTGTCAGGTCAACAGGTTGGACTTTTAATACGGATGCGACCACAGGATCTACCAAAGGACCGTACAGTGGTAAAGATGGTTCACAATTTGTTACAGCATCGGGGTCCGATCTGTGGTGGGTCTCTGTGGCTGGCTGCATCCTACTGGAAGTGTTGTGGTGGAACTTTTAACACTCCCCGTCTACTCACAAAAAAAAAAAAAAGAAATCCGGAATCTTCCAAATGACAATAACTCTTGTTCAAGAAAACAAAAATCCTCTCTAAATATTGAATCAAATGCAAAGCAGCCAAGACTGCGTTTAACATACAGACTCGGCTCTGTAGCTACATAGGCCTACTGTAGGCCTACTGTACGTGTACGTGAGCTCGCTTCTTCCTCTCGACGCCACCTGATAATCATGCTTAATAGATTACGCGTACTGGATGTCGTTAAACTGTGAAGTCGGTTGCTGATCACGATGAAGCTCACTGCAGCTGAGAGTAAAAATGCTTGCGTTTTTATAACCGCTCATTACGAAGCAGCCGCAGAAGTCGAAAGATCACGGTCACGCCGAAGCCTCTTTCTGATTGGTTTCGAGCGCAATCCAAATCAGAATGACATCATTCAAAAATATAGATATCTGAGTATATATATTTCAAAATATTTATTCTCTTAGCATGTCTCTCGTTCTTCAAACCGTAATAGACACCAAATATATGTTTCTTTGTAGTCAGTGAAAGATGTGCTTTGTGTGTGAGGCCATTTTCAATTAGCGTCATTTACAGTGTACCAAAGCCGATGAAAAAATATTGAGTTCCTTGAATGATCATTTGTCATATAGAAAAGTGTTTCTACAAGAAGCGCCGACATAAATGCATATCTACTGGATGAGCAGGATGAAAGCCTTGCGTTTCAGAGCAACTTCTACCAACAGTGGGCTAAAAGTCTCAACTCCAAGTCAATGCGCAATAAAGTCGTCGTCTTCTGCCCGTTTCAATGCCCGACCAGGTTTCATTGCTACTAAAGTTGCATTGCTTCTAACTGTTGAACAGCTGTGCTTAACATGGCAAATATGGCGGATCAAAGTGTTTTCCCTGCACTGCAAAAATGGCCATCTTAACAAGTGACGCCGGAAGCTATTCAGCTCTACATTTCTATTTTCCTTTAAGCAACTCAAATACATTGATCGAATCGCTTACATGGAAGAAGAACCAGCCGGTTCATGAACCTCTTTGAAACAAGCTCGCCTGTTTTGGGATAAACTGCAACCCATTAGCATGGTTTTCCCAGACACCTGGTACACCTAGCAGTATCTAGCCATGCGTTTAAGTTCACTTTCAATAAAAAAAATAATCAACAGCAATATGTCTTTCCAGAAACAATGTTTTGGTTACTCTGGATAATCCAAAGACTTCACTGTGAACAGTTTTCTTAGGGACTATTTCTTCAGTAGAAAGTAGTTCCAAGGAAAATTAAAAAAGAGTGATATCTCAAAATCTGCATGTTTAGATAGCACTAGTAGTTAAGTGTCGGATTTGGGTGAACTGACCCTTTAGGAAAAAAAACAATGCTATTGGTCTTGTTAAGTTGGACAATTTTCCTGTGTGGACACTAATTGCATAATGAGCCAGCAGCTCTCCTTAAAATTGATTTGAAAAGTATTACAGTTTATACAGTCCATATAGTAAAACTAGCTCTATAATGAAAACATTGCAATCAGCCAAAAAGCATCAGAATTACTGTACATGACAGCAGCTGTTGAGCGCCAAAATACCAAAGGCATATACTGTACACTGTATATCATAAAGAAAACTGTCAGGAAAGCCCTAAAACTATCAACTAAAATCACTATTGACAACTGAGCTTCACCACTGTCTGCGAGTTTATGGTTGTTGGGCGTTGACACACGAGTGTGTGGAACAGAGAAAAAAAAGAAAAAAAGTGCAGTCACAAAAGTGTTGGTCCAACAAACTGGATAATGGATGCGTCAGCAGTGGCGGATGACTCAACCAGATTGCCTGTTCGCAAAGGAACTGACTCTTAATATAAAACACTGAGAAATGCTGCATGCATTAACTTGAGAGCTTATCAAATGAGCTTCAGACAACTGGGCTGGGCCACGGATGTGTACAGTTCACATTTCTATCTTATCTGAGATTTCTCAAAAAATATACCAGACAAATAAAAAAAAAAACAAAAAAAAAACAGTAACACACCAAAGAAATCTAGCTTTGGTGCACAGTGAGAGAGAGCACCAAGCTACTGCACAGCCCCCACCATAGACATAAGGAATATGCAACAACTATAGATGTAACAACAAAGAGGCACAACTAAAATCTAGAATGTGCTCAGATTTGCTCAAGCTGACACAACACACACACACACACACACACACACACACACACACACACACACACACACACACACACACACACAAACACACACGCACACTTGCCAGATACCATTTAGTCTTTGATAAATGGCAAATGTGTGAACCACGGGGCACAGCAAATGGTGGTGGTGGCACCATCTTGTAGAGCGACGCTCCGACGACAGCGAGGAGAATACGAGCTCATCACAGCGACTAAAGGCACTTCTAATCTTTCTCGCTCACGTGTGTTTCTAGCCCTCTAATCAGAAGCACCGCCGTTACCGGTTGATTCATCCTGACTGAAATCAAAATGACGTCTTGATTCAAACTTTTCAGGCCGAGTTGGGTATCATTTGGAAATGCGACTGGTCCGTGTGGAAAAATGTCGCTACCTGAAAATTGTGAATCAACATTTCAAAAACAGAAATGATACTATGCGGAAAAAGCATCGTGTTTGTTGGAAGCGTAGGTCTTCGGATGAAACGTACATCATTGACTTACGTGACCAGAAGAGTAGGTGAATATCTCACTTTAATTTCTATCCCTCTCCAACAAAAATTAAAACAAATCCAAAATGCCAAATGTGCAACCTTTAAAAACAGTGCTTTTTTTTTCTTTTTATTCTAAAACTTTCTGTTGCCAACAACGTGTGACTCTTCTATGCCTTTCTACAAAAATATTTTTTTTTCTCTGTTTGGCAGTCTGAGTCATGAGACATGTTAGAAAATTTTGTTATTTTTTTTTTAATATTCATTCATTCTCTCAAGAAATCAACTATGTAAATCAAATTTAAAAGCGGCATCGCGCGACACCTTTCATTTTTATCGACCACGCAACCGTTACTGAATAACCCTGCCTCTACGCAAATAGACTGTGCTTTGAAGGTGACGTAGAACGATGGTACAATCTTTACCTCAAGCCAAATGGACATGAGGGAAATGGGAGAAATTCACTGCCACAGCACAGAACAGAGGGAGGGGACTGATCTCAGAACACGGTCTGTAAATCTAAAAACGTATTATCCACATATGACTCTGTTGTGCATAGTACTACCACACATCATACTGTATTTGCAGTACAAAAAGTACAATTATCAACCACTGTTGCCAAGTGAAACAAGAAAAACAACAATCCAAATGAAGGACTCCATGCATACTGCACTAGATAATCTCTCAGACCACAGAGCCCATGCTAAATGGCAAACGGCCTGGTTCTTTTTTTTTTCTCTCTCTCTTTCTTGCTACATGAAAAGACATCCTTCATTTGGCTCACATTAGCTGGGTACTGTGCTTCCTTAAACAGAATCTAAGAGCATAGCAAATATTCTGAAAACATAAAGAAACACAGTGATGAAACTGTGTAGTCACATACACTGACTGCATGTGTCTGAAATATACTGTACATGAGTTATATTACTGCTTTCTTTTTTTTTGTACATCAAATGTTCTACAGCTCTGAGTCAAGCTTGGGATGAAATGAACAGTTAAGCGTGAAAAGGGGGAAGGAAGTACCGCAAGTAAATCTGCATTAAAAAAAAAACAATAAACATCTGCAAAGACATTGTACCGCTAAAACAGTCTAATCTAACTAGAGACAAGGCAAATACAGTATCAAAGTCACAATAATCACATAGATTGATGCTCTGCAAGTGTCTTTAGCATATAGAAACAAGACACATGAGAGGAGCACTAACAGTTATGCCCTAAGTCAATGGCTACAGATGCTACAGTATCAAATAGGGTGAAAAAAAGAAGGAAGATGTTTGAAAAAGAGAGACGTTTGATGCTTGGAGTCTTTCCACAATTTCCATTTAGAAGGAAACCTGAATCACGTGGAACTGCATTTATCAATGTACCTCTCCATCTAGTGTATTGTGATTAAAATTCCATATTCACAATATACCAAATATGTACCATGCATTTTTATCCTGCAGTACAGTATTTACTGTATGTTGTACCTCGTCAATTCAAAAGGAGGCCCACTGAGAGAGAGAGAGAGAGAGAGAGAGAGAGAGAGAGAGAGAGAGAGAAAAGCAACAAGCCAAAGCAGTTGGAAATAAAGATCATTTCATAAAAAATATACCTATATGTGTGTATTATTTTTTTTAAAGCTTTGTCTATGTCGACAGCCATTCATTCTCTCCTTCCTTCTTTCAACCTCGACGCGTCCCCCCTCTAGTGACACAGGCTTGTGGTCATTCAAAGCTATTACTATGGCACTTAAGCAAGCTTTAAACTGAATCAATCTTTTCAAAAAACCATAAAAACATCAACCCCAGCAATTTCTTTCCCTCCCACACCCCTCGCGGCTTCAGTGACTACACCCTGTGGTCCACGGTTTTTCAGCCGCCTTTAGGTGTGAAGCGAGCAGCCTGGTTCAGCCAAGCCAGTCCTTTCAGTGGATGACAGCTCAGGCTTTTGTCTACGGAGGGTTTGCAGGCAGTCTGGGGATGACAGATCGGGCCTTTGTCTATGGACAGTTATCACGTGTTCAGGCAAAAAAAACAAAAGTGCCTCCTGTAAATCTTCCCATCATCCCTCCATCTGGTTTCTTTCCTCTTCTCCACGATCTTCAAAACCACATTTTGTGTGCTTTAATTTTCTTGTGAATTTCTCACAGTTTTTTTTCTTTCATAACTGACACTGTACAGTCAGGGCTGGCTAATGCAACACTCTCCTCAAGTTAAAACTCACCGCGTTAGCCAGGCTAGCTGTACAGTGCTTCAGTACCGGTAGTAGTGTGTTTACTTTGAAGCCATGCTGGAAGCAAGGAGTGTTCTTTGCTGGACAGGGGTTGGTGCAGGAAATTAGCACCAACATGTATGAATTTAAAATCATGGCTGTTGAGTCTATTTCTCTTCGCCACTTAAACAAGAACAAGCATTGTTCAAAGGATAATTTTTTTTTCAATGCATATGAGTGAAAATTCAGTTTCGCCACCCTGGTTGGCGTGTACACTGATGATGGATAATTCATCTGGGGTGCTGGTTCTGGTTCTGAGAACGGGCTAGGACTGGGTAGGCCAGATTTACATTTAGCTGGTCATTGTGTTGGACCAAGGAGACGTTTTTGTAGTGGAGCACCAGGTCTTTGAGGGATGAGTACAGATTGTAGGGCTCAGCGAACCCATAACCTGTGGCCGTCTTGTAGATGACGCAGTGCTTGGTGTCCCCCTCCACACTGGAAAGAAAGACAGAGATCATTGTTACAGTTGCTCCACCTTGGCCTAGGTAAAATGTTGCCAATTTATACATTACTTTTTCATAGTAGGCATTTTGGCTTTTCTTGGAGGAAATCTGATAACATTAAAAATGAATGCATTGCATTTAGCTGATCTAGTTCCAGGGTCCTAGTATTGTGCATGCTTGCTCACAGGCCTGGCTTACTGGGACACTTGATGGAACCCTCGTTGATGCAATTTGGCTTTGCCTGCTATGCCGAGTCAAAATGTCTGACGTGAAAAAGGTCTATTAATAATTGTAATTGTGTCATTTTGACTTTTCTGCTCGCTTGCCAACTGGTTATAACCCAATCTCAAACACAACACTTTGTGTTGAGGTGTTAGTGTCTCAGGGTGGTGAGAAACTATGCAGTGGACCTCTCATAGCTAGAAGATTACAGTGAAAATGAATGTTTGGATTAGGGTTTAAAAAGGTATATTTGTCAAGTATTTAATACTCTCTCATGCAAATGTGTGTGTATTTTTTTATTGGAAACCAATTAACACGACAAAACAATGACTGGGAAAATCTATTGAAATCCGACATATTTCAAATTCTCCAGTCATAATGTCTAGGGGCTTCATGATCAATTATAACAGAACCTGCGTTAATGCGTCAAAAAAATTAGTGGCGTGTAACAAATTTGCGTTAAGGTGGACAGCCCTAGTTTGGATTGTTAGGAAATATCATGCTATTAAACTAACAATTTCTACATTTGGTCAGTTATTTAAGTGGATAAATAAACAGATTATCATACAAAAATTTTTTAAAATAATAACAAAACGTACACTACAGAACAGGCGTAGGAGCCCTTCTGTGATTGGCTCTCGCGGATGAGGAAGGTCCCGTCACATTTGCCTCTCAGCATTTCCTCAGCCTGGGTGCGTTTGATGTCACCCACATACCAGGTACACTCGTCATGGTGGGGTGAACCCTCATCCTCCTCCAGTGAGTAGGAACTGGAGACACAGAAATAAAGTAGCAGATACTCAATCGCAGGTCATATAATGACTAAAACACTGAGCTCCAGCCACTCCCTAAATTACAGGTGGAGATACTGCAGCACCCAGTCATCACAGCACAAGTTGCTGAGCTGTTACTTCATCTCAAAGACTTACTCATCAGCATCATTCTTTATGCCCAACCATTCATTAATCTTCTTCTGCCTTGTCCCCTTCTGTGTCAGCCATCTGCAAAGCCAGAACACCACAGATTTAATGCTGACAGTTTACCAATCATTCGCAACATATGAAGTTAATAGGCGAGTGTTTACATTTGTATGTGAATGTGTTGGGGTGCCTATATTTGCAACATGTTTTTGTACTTCAGACACAGAGTAAATATTTAATTAATTCTTACATTAGGTACTGGTCTCTGATTTTGCGGAGCTGCATGAGATCCGGCTTGAGGCTGTTCATCTTCTTGTCGATCTCTCTGTTATCGGAGACCTGCTGTCTCAGGTCCGTCTCTAACTTACGCTTGCTGTCGTGGATCTCCTTTACACGAGACTTCAAACGCTCCGAGTTGCTCTGGATCCTGATTTGAGAGATTGGCTATGAATGTGTTGTGCAAATGCTAAATAAGAAATTGTGACAAAATACTATTCCAAATTAGCACCTTGGTTCAACTTTTTGGTTAAGTAAAACAAGTTCTATTCATCCGTTGCATCACACACGGATTATCAAGAACCCCATGCACATTAAGATGAATTTACTTTTGAATCTCTTTTTCGTTGCCCTCGCGTTGGAATCGCTCCAAAGACTCCCTGCTGTAGCGCTCCTGAGTCTCACACTGCTCCTCAAAGATCTTGATGGTCTCATTGAAGGCCTCAATGGCTGTGCGTTTCATCTGCAGCTCCTGTGGGAAATAGTAACAGAGAAACAGAGACTGTGACTTTCCATTTGATGATTTATTGTATTAGTCATTTATTCCTTAGCTGCTGCTATCACACATATCTGGTCTTCTACCTGCTTATGTTAAAACTCTGGTTGAGACACTCTACTGTTACTAGTGTAATATAAAAGTTAACACAGAGGCGGATGCATGCATGCTGAATCAGTAACTTCTTTTAGGTCACTTCTAAAAACACATTTTAATAGACTTGCTTTTATGTGATGCTCTGTGTGATGTCTTTTTATCTTTTTATCCTTTTGCCTTTTTTATCTGTTCATCGCCACTTATTTACTGTCCTCCTATAACTTGCTATTTCCACTTATCTTCGATCTACTTTCCTTTTCTCCTTCCTGTCCTTTAGAGCTGCCCAATCTCTTTTTGCGTATGTATGGTTATGTGTATTGATGTGCAGTGTATATTTATATTTTGTTTATGCTTTTGTTTCTTCTGTTAAAGCACTTTGTAAGCTGTTTTTTTTAAAGGTGCTATACAAATAAAGTTATTATTATTATTATTATTATATTATTAGTATGCTGTCTTACTCTAATAAGATAAGTTTCTTTCACATTGCATACACACAGCACTTATCTATATATTTGTCTTAGTTAGTTCTACTGGAATTCTGCACACATTCATAATGTAATGATCTTTTTACCTAATGGGTTTTGAATATAATCTCATAAAAAAACTGTTGCATTGTTATGTAACTCAAATTAACTATATTCTCATTTACATTTGAATTTTCTATTATGGCTATAACCAGATTTCTAAAGTAGAATAACTATTGTTTTGTTGTCTGGATATACTGTATCGATTTTCAAGACATGTAAATGATTATATTCTGTGCAGTATATGAAAAATACAAACAGGAGACAAAGTATGATTTCTCATACTGTTGTGTATGTGTGTGTGTGTTGAACTCATACCTGTGAGGTGCGTGTGTATTCCTCATACAGAGAGTCGTACTCGCGGCTCTTCTCCTGGTACTGCTCGTGATAGACCTTCAGCTGCTCTCCCACCTCCTCTATACTGTTCTCCTTCACTAACTGAGCCGTGCAAAATGCAGATGAGAGCAAAATCAGCGCTTTGACAATCGAAACAATGAAACACAATTCAAGGAGGCCCTGTTTATTGTTATTCATAAAAAAAATGAGATCGAGGATTTTTAAATCAAAAGGAAGCTTGCAGAGGGATTTTGCCCGTAGTTGAATTTGTTGATACAAAGTCACCAACCTGTTGGTATTTAGAGACAGGGTACAGAAGCCTGGTGTCCAGTTTGGCGTTGTATTGGGCCAGGGACTCATGGCGGTAGTGATTGATGAGCTCCACTACAGACAAGAAGGTAAGAGGCTCAGAGAAGCCATACCTCCCGTCTCGGTGGTAAACCTTTATAAGCTTGTTGTTCCCCCCTTTCCTGCAGGGGGAGACAGAAGCCAAATGAGAAATGAAAGAAAAAAATAGGACATATGGCTGCACATGTTGATTGAATGTTAACTTCCAGCAAAGGTCTATTTTTTCTTATTGAATGCCACTTTTTTTTTTTTTTCAATAGTAATTATTCAAATGCGGTTCTAACTGATGTGGTTGACAGTAGTGTTTCTGTACCTGAGGGTGAGAGTGTACTCGCCCTCCAGTTTACTAGAGGCATCTCGGACCAGGAAGGTGCCATCTGGAGTGTCTCGCAGCTTCTCATTCACCTCCTCTCTGCAAATACCATGACATGCAGTATATAATTCAAGAACACTAATCCTGATTAGCTGCACCCTAACAGCTAAATAATAACATAATTTCCACGATCATAAATAGGTGAAATAAGGAACATTGATTTCTGGAAGCTGTTTTGTGTATATTCAAACTTAGTAATACCGCTGAACAAAAGTAAGAGTAATCTATTTTGGTAATTTACCTGGAGATTTCTCCCCAGTACCACTCAGCATCATTCAGCAGGCTGCTTGTATCTGTCATGGCTGATGGTGCCATTTTCGACCTGACTGGCTTTGCTGGAAGAACTGGAAAACAGACACACACATAGACGCACAAAGATCAACATGAAAAGCATGTTATACTAATGGAATGGATTCCAACAGTCACTTAACACATCTGCTAAAAATGTACCTACACGTATAGAGTTGTCTGTAAGAAACCTTTTAAAAATACGGAGTGTCTATTTGCACCCCCGGTACGAATAGCCTCGGCCACACAGCTGAGCTATTCACACCCTGTGACGTAACAACAAAAACACGTTGCTCACGTGCACCGAAATCATGGTGGACGTTCATCTTCCATGACTGTAGTATCCATCTAATATGCCAGAAACTGGCATATTAGGAGAGTTTTGTCTCTAAAGTTTATAACAATTGAATTTCTAGCGGAAAATGGATACTACAGTTGCGCTTTCTGTCTTCAGTGAAAGCATACAACCGTTAGTTTGTTAGTTAGTACCTATTTTTTGTATACAGTATGGTTACCTAGCAACCGAGGCTTGAAGACACCAAGTGGTAAACAGTTGTACAACATTCTGTCAGAACTGCTAGTCGAGTGGCTAGTATACTGAGCTTTGGTCTGTGAGTTTGGAGTTTGATTCCTTGTTGAGGTGATCTTGTTTTTTTTCATTTTGGATTAGATAATTTGCATGCAATTGCGCAAGTCAGGGCCCGCGAACGCACATTTTTTTTTGCAGGATGGTAGGGAAAGACTCACGAATATGCCTGGTCTGGTTGGGTTGGTTAGGTTTATGCAAGAGGAGTGGGATTGGTTATGGTTAGGGTAAGAATGTCAGGGCGATAATATTCCAAAAAGGTGTAATTTTTTTTTGCAGGATGGTAGGGAAAGACTCACGAATATGCCTGGTCTGGTTGGGTTGGTTAGGTTTATGCAAGAGGAGTGGGATTGGTTATGGTTAGGGTAAGAATGTCAGGGCGATAATATTCCAAAAAGGTGTAATACATGAGTAGTATGGATAACTGTGTGCAAATATATGTCAAGGTTACTGTAAATGCACAGGGGTGCAAATAGCATACATTGATATTTTTACCAGACGGGGTATTAATAGAACACATTGCTGTGTGCACCGGCGGGGTACGAATAGCACTTCTAATTGCACCAGGGTATGAATAGCATGCACTGCTAATTGTACCACGGTTGCAAATTGCCTCACCCTTAAAAATATGACAGAAATACCTTATATTGTATTAAAGCTAATATAATCATCATTTTACTGCACATAAATAAACATTTCTTTGTGCTGAATTATAACATAAACATAGTTCTACGTAGCCTTACTAAAGAATAACATACCTGGAGGAGTGAGGTCCTGCTCTGTAGTTCTCTCTATCAGCAGCCTCTCCACCACAAGGGCAGGGAACTCCTCATCCACTGACAACCTGAAAATCAATCAATCAATTAATCAATCAATCAATAGCAAGTTTAAAAATACATAGCTGAGACTCCCAATCTGACAAATTGGATCAATTCAGACTCGATATTTGCATTTTTAGTTTAGTAGCCTAATGTTTCACAGAAGTGACAAATTCAGGTTTTTTTTCCCTACTGTACAGTTTTTTTTTCTGTACAGTAGAAGATATCAATCAACCAAAACTAACCAAGGGGTGGAGGGGCCTGTCCGTATCAACAGCGGTCCAAAGATCTTTCCCAGTGTGTGTGTGTCCAGGCCATGGCTGGCCTGCGCCTGGTTGACTTTGGCCAGGTGTGTGAGGAGGTACTGCAGGGTGAGACGGTGATGGAGAGGGACGGAGGTGGAGTTCTCCAGGACCAGGCTTACCTCTCTGTCATGGCTTCCAGCAGCTGCACCGTCTGGAAAAAAGTATTCAAATAACCATGAAGATGATCTATACATAAAACTATTGTCGCAATTCTATCAGGTTTTATCACATAAGGAGAATCTCAGGAGAGTCAAGATATTTAACAAAGAATATTGTACATATTGTTTAGCCTGCATTTGAGACATGCTGACTCCCACTTTTATCTCCATCAAGTCTTAGGTCTAGTATATAGCTGAATTCAAATCATAGAGTCCCTTGTGCAGAGGAGAATCAGCTGAAGAATTGCTAGCATGCCTCAGTGAGCTCATCTTCTACCAATGTTTGGCTCTATTCTATCAACACTGACATGCAACTGACCTCGATCAGCTGCATGTAAGGCTCAGTTTGGGTCTTGTGCAATTCTTTTACTTAAATTACAGTAAGGGAAGCAATGAACGGTGCCTTTCTAACGACACAAGCACATCGCTCATTTTTTGGGCTCATGCTATTCTATTACACCGCACAAAATCTAATTTTTGTCTACCATGCATAAAATCTGAATCTTTATAAATCATATAAATGAGTCCAAAAATATTTTCTTAAAACAAGCAAAAAAAATACCAAGAGCATGAGATTATTGCGCCTGTTTCAAGTACAGGTCGACTTCTAGAATTAAGTGTTATTTTCACAATACTAGATCTAAAGCAGTCAAAAACCAATAAAGATGTAAGACAATATAACTTCAGTTGTTCTTTTAAAGAATATACTGGTGGCTTTGCATGTTTAAGCCCATTAACTGCAAATTGCTTAGCATTACTGTAGACTATTTTCCAGAGCATACCATGGGTTTTTAGATTGATAAAGGCATATTTTCCAGGCGCCACTGGTTTCAGTTCACGGTTGAAATGTATGAACATAAACTTGCAGTCGGTTTGAGTTTTTTGCAAAAGCAAAAGTTATGTTATGGTCATATGGTAATGTAGTTGGGAGTCTTAGAAGCAGTTCCTCACTGGTGTGTGTGATTTTCCAACAATACAGATTCAATACTTTATGGCAGCTGACTATTTTCAGAACAGCTCCATCTTTTAACTGCAATGCCCTGCGACAATAATGTAACTTTGACAATTAATTATTCAACAAAAAAAAAAAAGAAAGAGAAGGAAGAAGAACGAAATGGCAAAATGTTCCCTCTGATGAACTGCCTATTTATATCAAGCAATTTTGAGGTCATCTGAACCAGCATAAACTGCAATCCCCTTGGAAAGTAGCAAAAGTTCATGTAAAAAATGATTTGTATCAGCTAAAACATCAGTTAATGTCCCATTATCAAACCCTTACCATACAGAGATACATAGAAGATGACACCCTTTCCTAATTAGAAAGATGGGTGTTTAGTCAATAAAGTGTCAACTTAAAGCATTTCCTCATGAGATGAGACCCACCTGCTGACTGCTGTAGGACCTGCTGCTGCAGCGTGAGAGCAGTTTGAAGGTGAGCGTAGATACAGGCAGGGATGATGGGGGACGGGAGGTCTCTCAGGTAGTTCAGGACACACTCCGACAGGTACCCCACATCTCTCTGACACATCTCACTTTCTGGAGCCCAAAGAAATAAAAAGTTATTTAGCTTTTTAACTTATTTTTACACGCTTTCACTTTCACACACATTTTCACAGTCGAATCATCGCAGTAACGGGAAAATGTGGTTATGAAAAAATTATTTTACATAGAATTGCTTGGTTTCTCCCAATAAATCATAATAAAAAGCCTAGTTTCGAATAAATTCGCTAAATATAAGCACTCAATATTTTTTTGAATTTGTGAACACTTCTCTGTTTAAATCAGCAGGGGGAGGCACATAGAAACAGCTGTTTGCTGCTTGCAGCTTTCTCTCTCTCTCTCTCTCTCTCTCTCTCTCTTCTCAGTCGCAAATGAGAATATATATATATCAATGAGCAAAAAAAATGTGTCGACTATAGGCAACCCTTGACCAATCAGATTTGACTATGTAAATTCTTAGACAGGAACACCTCTACACCAAACTCAATCAACCAGAAAGAAACCTGAATCTGAACGCTCCATTCTGTTGTGGGTTGTATTCTCTCCCAATTTATAGGAGGAAAGTGAGATGAACATGGCCGACAGTAGATGGCCACTTTCATTGAGTTAAAATATGTTTAGTAACCTTATAATACACGGAGAGCATAGCTGAAAAACAGTGTGCATGCTTAGAAAACATTGCATAAATATCCATGAAACTTTCTGCAAGTCCATTTAGTATCTAATGTGTAGCTCAACCAATACTGGATTTTTAAAGATGATAGTGAAATAAATAATTTGGCAGTTTAAACAATACAATAACAAATAGTAATTTAAATAGTATTAAGTGTATATTTCTGACTCAGACTTACTCACCAGAGCTCAGGCTGTACACAGGGCTGTCTGAACCTGAGGAAGCAGTTGGCCTGTACAATATCTTGCAGTCCAAACCTGAGAAAGACAAAAAAACAAACAGTTGAAATACATTTTCGCACAACTGAGCTAACAAAATGTTTTGTCAAGTACATACAACAGAACACAGTTAAGTGGAGCAAATTAGAAAAGGGGAATTAAAGGTAGCAATAGTACTTAATAGTACAAATATCCATAAAATGAAATGCACATGCGAGCCGAGCCCTCACTGCAGCCAGAAGCTCACTCTAATGTAGGGGATGACTCTACGGCTGCCTGACTTGGACTTTATAATCTACTGCAATGTAAAAGACATGGAAGCCCATGGTACGAGACACTCAAAACGGACATTTTAATACCGGCTGGACAATGTCATTTTATAAGCAACAACTTGTACGTGACAAAGCACATGGATAGATATTTGTTTTGGAAATACTCCGCACAAACTTTCAGCTGTGTTGTTTTCATTCCAGTCTCACATCCAACAACAGAGAGAAGGTGATTAATCAGTTGGGGGAGAATTGGTCCTTGAAATGCTTATGCACAAGCAATATTTACAAGAGCAGAGTCAATGCATGTTTGTTCTTTTCTAGGTGTGTGTTTGTGTGTGTGTGTGTGAGACAGATAGACTAAAAACAGGAATGACAGAAAAAAGACTCAAAACTGTGAATGGAGTCCCACTGAGCGCTATTTGTTAATACCATAGTGTGAATCAAACCCACTGCGCAGGACTCTCAGTGAGGCCAATGAGAACTGTTCTGACTTAAACCACATTCAACTTCAGTGTAGGAAATCTATATGAAGTCACTGACCGACTGAGAGTTACTGTGAGTGTGTGTGAATGCTTGTGTACTTCTACCTATCTGTGTGACTGCATGACTGGATCCACATGTATATGTCTACACTTGTGCAAAGGCTGGCATGAGAGCAAGAGGCAGATGGCGGGAGGGAGACAGTTGCACGGAGACAAAAAGACGGAGAGGCGAGACAGACAAAAACGTTGGCCGATTGACATGGATATACCTCTCTTCTCTATGGCTTGGATCAGGCTGACAAGGGCTGGAGGAGCCGTCTCTGGCGGTGTGAACTGCTCGCTCAGGTCCGGCACAGAAACAGCTGAAACAACAACACAAATCACTGTTACACTTCTGGCACAAAGCCTCTGAAAGACCATGGGGGTGCTGCAGCCCTGACAAGGGCACAGTTAACTAGGAGCAGTTGGATATAGAGCTTGTATAATGTTGTGAGCATATATAAAATCTGGGAGGAACACAATAAAATATGATGAGGTGGATTTCGCATGAAGCACACCTGTTTTGCAAAAAAGCACAGCAGCAGTTAGTCCTCTGTATTGCATTTGTTCAGAAAGTATTCAAAAAAAAAGAAAGAACCTAAAACACTTGAAGCTTGTGATGCATCTTACTGTGGTAGTTTGTAGTCTGGTAGTCTAGCTGATGCGATATATGATAAGAAAACCAGAACAATTTAGTAAACGTACAAAAGAATGAAAAGAGGCTTTATTCAGAGGAGCGTAAATAAAAAAGGCCAAAAAAAGAGAGAAAAAAACAGACTGCTGATGGCGAGCAAAAACTTTATCTACTTTACAACTCCCCATAGACCAAATCAAACATCTTTTCACTCCGAGAGAAAGAGAAAAGGAGAAAGCAAGAGGGAAAAAAGAGAGATCCCATTTCCCTCCCTCCCCTCCCTCTCCTTTTTTCCCTTTTCTTCTCTCCCCTCTCGCTTTCTCTCCTCCCCTCCGCTCCGTCCTGCTCGGTGTTTCGCCTTAGCTCTTTGCGTGAGTGGAACACAATAAAGGATTTAATCAAAACTCCTGAACAAGCAAAAGCCCTGTGGCAGTGTGCCAGGCCAGACCCGGCCTGGCCCGGACAGGCAGGCAGTGCCTCCTATTCGGCCCCAAAGCAGGGCTGTGAGCTGGGGTATGAGGGGAGGAGGTATGGGTGAGGAGTGGGGGTAACGCTGGGAGCAGGGAGGGCCTGGCCTGGCCGGGGCTTGGCAGTAGACTCCTGTTCCTGGCACGGCTCGGCTAAACCACTGCTGATTATTAATTTGGGGAGTTCAGACAAGAAACACAGCGTCAGCACATTCCGTTCCCCTCTCTCTCTCTCTCTCTCTCTCTCTCTCTCTCTCTCTCTCTCTCTCAGTTTCTCTGGATGTGTCGCTCCCTTTCTCTCCCTCTCTCTGTCCTTTGCTCTCTTGCATTCTTGCTCTTGCTGGACATTCTCTCTTGCTCCTTCTCTTTTTTTACTCCCATTTGGTCTCTTCTACCTAAGTTTTAATTCAATCTCTCTTTTTCTTTTTTCTTTTTGTTTCTCTGTGTCTCTCTCTCTCTGTCTCCATGCCTTCTGGTTAAACATGAAAACTTTGCCTGGCAGTGTCTCCAGCTCTCTAGCGAGCACACAGACAGACCTCGGCCTCTTCTTTATCCCTGTTGGCCATTTTGGCTGGTACTGCCCTTCCCCCCTCTTCTCTCATCACAGAGTGTCCCTCTTCGTGTGCAGTACAGTTTTTTACATACATGTTAGAAAAAAAAAAATTACAAACCCAAACTAAACACCAAATAACGTCCTGTCATTGCCTTCCAAAACAACTCAAATGAGCAATTTCTGATCTGGCTCCTCTATTGACAAGGCAACATAGTGTAGTGTATTACAAAACCCCTTTATGACTGATGTTACAAAAAGATTTGTAGGTATAAAAACTACTTAGTGACAGACTGTGCTCCTGGTTAAAACAAAGTAATGATGAAAATGGGATGTACACAGCAGTTTTTTCCCCCCTTTTCAGTCTCTTCCCTGACATGGTTTTCAGACCAAAAACAGCCATGGAATTAAAACAACGCAAGTGAGCGTGTTTGTGGGGGCATATGAAGATGAAATACAATCCAGGAAGTCCAGTAAGAGTAAGGGATCCATGAGTTTAAAGGCTTTTCAGACACCACGCCAATGAAAACAATGATTTGTATTACAATATGACAGAATTTAAAAACTGGGGGAAGTTATCGCAGTGACAATAATTTTATCCTCCATCTAATATATATAATATGGCTATATATATCCATACCTATAGTAACCCATTCACATTACAGAGTAATCTGCCACAGATGTGAGCTTGCACGTTATTGATTGGTGCTTTGACGTATGATATTGCAAAAGTTGAAAAGGTTAGCGCGGTTCAACTTTTTTGCCGGGCAGCCCTGTACATTTTTTGCTGTAGCCCTCAGTGTCTGCAACCCCGTCTTGCCAAAGCAGATGTCTCGTTGAAATTAATGAGGTGGCTGTGTTTTTTTTACGCAGTGCTAATGTAAGTCTGAACGCAGCCTAAGTGGTTTTGCGGCTCTATAACAAAGTCATGCAACCTCTGCCTTCGCTCCTGACAGTCAAGGGTCAGAATTTACACTGCCAGTAGAAGTCTCCGTCAGGTAAACATTAGTAAGGGATAATGTCGAGCGAGCCGGGGACAGTGGGCAAATAATGTAATCAGTGTATGCCCAAACACCATGTAACACCAGTAACACAGACTACCGTAGCAAGCAAACTTTGGACCAATTCATTCTTCATATTGCTTAATTCCATGCCTTCATTTAATTAAAACCTTAGCGTCAGAATAATTGAACACTGTCTAAATAAGACTGGGTTGTCATAATTACAGATGCAGCAAAACGCAATTGCTATTGCTTTATGAATTATTCAGTACAAGAGAGCAAAAGCCGATCTTCATGGGGCTCTTATGCACTTGGATTTAGGCAGGATGCAAGCAATAAAAAGGTGGAAATCAAATAAAACAGGGAATTAAGTACAAATATAGGCTATAAAACCGCAAAATGAATGCTCTCCAACAGTTTGGTAGGGGAGTAGGAAGAAAACATTGATTGCCACATTTTCCCCAAGAGGAAGGAACGTTCTCACTTCTACATGCAAACAAACATAAACACTTTATTTCACTGTATATTTCTCTTGACTCGAACAGAAAAAAATTTAACTTTGACTTTCGTGCAAAGAAGTGATTTTTTGTTTTTTCCTGCCAAAAACAGCTGAAGCCCTGCAGTCTTCTCAGGGTTTTGGAAAGGTAAAGAAAAGGAGTGAAAGACAGAGAGAGAGAGAGAGAGAGAGAGAGAGAGAGAGAGAGAGAGAGAGAGAGAGAGAGATACAGTAACAGCAACTTGTTAGTCAATTAGAACCACTTCCTTGGCAGACTGCACACACTGGGAGACAGGCTTATGACTTGACATGCCCTGAGAAGTAGCCAATGGGAGAAACAGATAAGAAAGAGAAAGAGAGAGAGAGAGAGAGAGAGAGAGAGAGAGAGAGAGAGAGAGAGAGAGAGAGAGAGAGAGAAAAGCATGACAGAGTGTGGTTTGGCACTTAAACAAGTAAACCCTGGTGCATTTAACGGCGTATAAGTCTAGTTTATGTATGCATTCATTGTAAGAGATTTCTACAGGCTAGATCTCATGACTGCGTTTGCAGGTTTTCTTCAAATATGCTTTTTTTCCAACATCTGTGTTGAAGAAAAAAAACTCTAAAGTCACGTGTGATGGTGCGCCACCGACACATGAAGCTGGAACCGTGATGGTCGGATGAATGTTGCAGATCCTATCTTTGTGTTTTTGCACCGATTTGCTCGCTCGACCCAAGGCAAGCAGCAGACAGGCAAAAGTAGACTGGATGAAGCAACGCTGTGTCAAGTAAAATATTTGCTCTGTATCTTCTGCATCAGTATGCTTATGCAATACGTAGCTGGCTCTGCTGCATTCTCCCTCTCAGAGGTCTGTCAGAAACTGAAGCTTCTCCAAATGCAGAGATAAAGCACAAATTCACTCACAGGATTTCACTGCTCAAATTAAACCTGGAATTTCCTCACTTTAAGTCCAACACCCTCAACACTTTGGATTTGTGCTGATTTTTGTGTGAATGTCTTATTGAACTGTACTGAAATTGGAGTATGCAGTTCAACTACCACTACAACAAAATATAATTTGTTATTAAGGGTGGGAATCTTAAGGCACCTCATGATCCGATTTGAATCCCATGGCTAAAATGCGATTATAAAACGATTATCGATGTATTTTGATGCATCAAATTTATATTTTCTCTTACTGTATCACAACTTGCTACTGTAATAATCTATAATTAAAATAAGCATGGATTTATTTTCACTATCTTTATTAATACAACAGTAGTAGAAACTTGCTTCTAGAAGAAACAAGAAAAGAAACAGTAAGTCGAATTGAGAAAAGAAAGAAATGGTCAGATTGTATCCATCCTAGCGCTCAGCCATCCTCACCAAAACTCAAGAGGTAGCCTATCTTAGAACGTAAACACGACGCACATGTTTACATCTATTAAGTTTCGCCATCCAATTTGTTCAGCCCAGTGTCGTTCCTTACGCTGTTGGTTCAGCTGTAAGGAACATTCGGCCCGCTTTTCTTTTTTTTTTATTGTTACAGGAGATCATAAAGTCAAGAATTGGGTTTTAAAATTCTGATTATTAGATTCTCTGCATCGAGACATAACCTTTTTAAGTAAGAATGGCGATGTATCTAAGAATATCATTTTCCCCACCCCTATTTGTTATGAGGTTAGATTTCATTCTTTTTTATTTGACATAAAACTTTCTCTTTCCCATTTTAGGCAATGGATGATAAAAATCCAGCCCGGAGAGCCAAGTTACTGCCGAAAAATTTATTATATTTTTTACTGTGTCATAACCAAAGTGATCATGATAAAGGGTAATTTAAAAAAAAGAAGAAGAAAAAAAAAGAAGAAAATGTGAATGTTGGTGTGTGTAAAATAATAACTTGAGTTTTTTTACATTCCCCAGAGAACCAAATTCACGGGTTTTGTGGTAGGCATGGTTAAGAAGTACATTCGGCTGGATAAATCCATTTACGTTTTATCCTGCATTAATGTCAAGATTGTCAAACTAAGCAAAGGTGAATGAATAAACTTGGATGCCCAACAACTCATTTAGATTGCAGATTTCTTTTTCTATTCCAGTGTAATTGAATACCCCAAAGAGGGTTAACACTCTTGGTTTCTATAAGCTGTGGAAACACAAGCTCTGCATGTTCAGTGTACCCAAATCATTGGATGCTGGATCCTTATCAAACACCTGTTGGGTATTAAAGGCTAACTTAAATATGTCAATTTCCACTAAAACTTTTCTCTACTTTTTATTTGCATTATTTCACCAGATGTAACTAACTTCCAAAGGGTTCACGATCCTACAAATGCACTAATTTAAGGCTATATTTAAAGTAAACACTTTTATCAAAAAGCCATGTCAGTTACTCCAAGCATGTGTTTCTTATGTACAGTGGTGACAACGCCAGTTGGTGTCTGGCTCATGGATGGTGCGTAGCAGTGTGTATGCTGCTGGTCAGGTTTCACTGCTACATGTCCTCACTGCATCCCAACTATGCAGACGGGCAATGCGTTATGACCGGGCACACCATCCATTCCTCTGTCACAACATGCTTCAAAGTTACGACTGAGCCCTTGCAACCATGTAAGACAGGTGATCTCTACACAACGCTGGATCTGGTTTACAGGCACTACTTAGAAACAATATTAATGCAGAGATTTGCTATAACACGTGTTATAGTGGACTGATTGAGGCTTATTATGAATTCCAATACTGTTCTTGCCAAGACACGCCCTGCGTAGCATTCAAGCACTAGGATTGGCCAGGCGTCCATGCTTGCGCGTTCAGGTCCTATTTTCGGACCAATGGGGCTATCCTGAGCGGGCATTTGATCAATGAAGTTTGTGTCACTGTTCCAGCTATTTCAACTGTCCAGCAGAATCCAGTGTGCAAATCTGTGTTGGCATTGTGTCCTCTTCCATCTATATACAGTGAATGCGGTAGTTCTGTAGTGAAAGTGTTTCTTAAGCAGGGCTGTCTACTACTAGGCTACATGTCTTTCCATGTACCTAAATATTTTTTGTGTTAATCTTAGATATGAGGCTAACACACTGTGTTGCATTTGTTGGCATATTTGTAAATGGGTTGTGTAGCTTCTGACTGTATAAACAGGCAAATTGTCATCTGTAACTACATGTCCAACTGGACTCAGTGTTCAATGACTCTCTGCAGTCTAAAAGTAATGGGGCCAGTGGCGTCAAACAAAGTGTTTGTCAGATTGTTGAACACAGTCTAAAAACCCCAACCCACGCCTTTCCAATGTCGGAGTTAGGGCAGCTGTGCCAAACAATTTTTGTAACTTTACAAAACTGTCAATCTAACATTCATACCCACTTCACGCAGAAATTGGCCAGCTGTGCACATGTGATAAATTAGGCAGGATTTGAAGCTCTTTTTTAATTCTTCACACAACTTCTTCAGTCCCTTTTCGTATGAGCAAACAAGTGCAACACCAATAATGCTGTTGAGGAGATACACATAAGTATGTGCGCTTCTGTCCTAATTATTATTTTTTTTTATTCCAGACTTGTGTCTTGCCCCTCTCTCAACCCACCTTCGAGTGCATCTATTTTGAACAGCTATAAACACTCTTGCCTTTGGACATGGTCAGTCTATACTTTGTAGAAGCTACGTTGTACCTGGCCTTAAATACATAATGAAAGGTTTTCAGCTCATTAAACCATCCGCATGCACATAATGCTGACTTGAAGATTTGTCCCTCAGAAGAAATGAGCAGCATACCATACTTTTGTAGTCTAATTTTTTTTTATAGTCTATCTCGCATTATTATCATTATTGTCATGAATAAATACCCACAGTCAAGTCTGAATGCTTTCATGGAATCATTCTGTAGAAACAAATGGGATTCATGATTTTATTTCACTCCTGCCTACATTAAGCAACTGCACAAAATGTACTTTACTCTGTTTAGTAAGACAACTTCACGCCTAAGTTAGTTCCCATTTATGCATTCATTCATGCTCTGGCACTAAAGAAATGCTCCAGAAAATTACATTTTCTATAGCTTTGCAAAGTGTGACATGCTAAATTTACTATCTCCAAGAAAATAATACAACAGTCAGAGGAGAAAATACAGCTGGTTCCTATATTTGCAGTTGGATAGGGTGGCCTTTGCTTACACTGCAGCCCTCATCTCCCTCCCTTTCCAGCCTCTCCATATCTTTCCCATTCACTTCTTCTACTGTCTCAGCCTCTCCACCACCCCCCTCCATGGGTTCTTTGAAAGTGTTTTCCTGGTAAGGCGCAGGGAGCGGAGAGTGAGTGGAGGCCTCTCCTTTCTGAGAACCGGCCCCGCTAACATGGTTTATAGCTGCCCAGAGACAGTATCAGACATGTATGTGAATCAGGGAGGGAGACTGCAAAAAGGAGGGAGGACGAGAGAGAAGGGGGAGAGAGGAAGGGAGTGAGAGAGGGAGCATGAAGGGAGGAGTTTGCAAAAATGCCAAGCAGCCAGCAGGCAGTTAAAGTGAGGCCAGGGAGAGGAGAGAAAAGGAGGGAACAAGAAAAAAAAAACTCTCTCTGGGTTTGTTGAATTATTTCTGCTGCAAGTTGAGAAACGTTTTGCCTCCATTCCAGGGGAACGAAACAGATTTTTACTTACATTTTGTCTCAGAAAGTGTACTTTCATCTATCACTCCAAGTTGTACTGACGCCATATGTGCACCACAAAGCTAGACAAGTGTTTGTTTAACAGCCAAAATCCATTCTAACAAACAATTTTTCAATGTAGTAACAATAATGTTAATACTCTATTTAAAGCATATCCTGTTTCATGGCTGAAACAACTCTAAAAGAAAGTAAACAGCTTTAATACAGGGTGATGTGGATTTAATTTTTTATGGACATAGAAATTAAACACGATATGTCCCGTAGATCTCAAGAGCTTGCACTCGACAATGCACTTCTTTGGTCCCCCAACAATACACCCGGAGAATGTAAAGTCAATCGGATGAACAGTTCTCGAAAACATCAAAGGACAAACATACATACATACATACATACATACATATTGTACATACATACATACATACAGACACACTGTACATACAGACAGACACAGACAGACAGACAGATACTCTACACAAAACACTTGTGTGCAGGTGAGTGCTGCATCAGTAGAACAGAGTCCATTATACTGCAGTCCATCTTGGACAAATATTCACACTAATATGATGTAATCGGCCAACCCAGTAGTTTCTTACTATGTCATTTTAGAAAGAAGAAAAGCTGAGGCATTTGCATCTTTTGGCCAACAAGACATCTGCACTTTGCATTTTGCTGAAAAGCATTGCAACATTTACATGCACTAGAGTAGACGGGTTGTTGTCGACATTCCGCAGTAACCTTTTTTTGGGGGGGGCATATTTAGCCTTTATTTGAATAGGACAGCAGAAGACATGAAAGGCGAGAGAGAGGGGACTGACATGCAGCAAAGGGCCGCAGGTCGGAGTCGTACCCAGGCATGCTGCGTTGAGGAGTAAACCTCTACATGTGGGCGCCTGCTCTACCAACTGAGCTATCCAGGCACCCAGTAACCTGATTTCTTGAATGTAAATGAGAAACCTGGTTTCCTTAATCTGTGTAAGGGATTAAGTAAATAAACAGTTAACAGATACATTTCTGCTAAAAACAAAACAAAACTTCAAAATCTTTGGCAATCTGTACACTTAACTGGGTTTCAAATGAGAGTTTTACATGCATGCATTTGCATGACAAAGACTTTAGACTGAGACAGTATTGCTGTAGCAGCAGTGTGGGGTAAAGAAAGTTATCTAGCTAAATCTAGCTGTATACAAATTAAATCCAAATGTCCGACTAAAACTCACACCGGCCTGACAGAACCTCCTGTAATTGTTCGAAAATTATCTAAAAAATGCTTTTACAGTAGAAACAAACTGGACCCTGGTTCAATTTGAAACCAAAACTACTTTATGTCATCAGACCAAGGTTCGGCTGTTTGGTCCGGACTGTGGTCCGCAGGAGGTTTCACACGTGTAATTTTGGTTCTGATTTTCGGACCAAAAGAGGTAGGTGGGAGAGGGCATTTAAATAAAAAAGTCTGAATAAGAGACTAATAATAAAAGAGTTATAACATTACTGAATATGAGTAATTTTGCACACACGATAACAGTTAGAAGAGTCCGCTTATCTCTGCTGTATCTTCCATTTGATACTGGGGGATTAAAATGTCCAAATCTTTATTAGTAATTTTTAGCAACACAATTGAGAACTATAATGTTCTATTTTTCTTCTGGAGATGCTCTGTCTTGGATGGACATCGAGTCCGGTTCTTTTAAGGTAACATTGCATTTGTACCTGTATTCAGCCAAGCTAAAGTACTTAAGAACACATACTGCTCATCCTATAGTTCTTAATATGGTCAATGTATGGTGTGAGGTAAACGAATATATGAACATATTGGACTCTCTGTCACTATTCAGCCCAGGGTGAGGCAATGTTTCATTTACACCAGGCAAGCTGGATGCAGGATTTCAGATATGGGTAAAGAAAGGAATAAGTAAGTAATTGACCTCTTTAAAGAGGGAGTCTAATAATGACCTTTCAAGAAATCTCTAAGTTAAGTCTAAGTATCTCCAAGTGAGGAACTTTATTTCTCCTATGCAAAACCAATTGGTTGGGATTGCTGCACTCTCATCCTTAAAAGAATCTGCATCTGGCTCTAAAGAAACATCGATAGTTAGACTTGAGACATGGCGGGCGGACTTAAAAAAGGACATTTCAGAAAACCATGGAAGAAAAAAAACAGCAAACTTTTGAACTAATTTTAAACTACTTCAATATAATTGCCTGATGCAGACATACACAACTCCTGTTAAATTGAATAAATACAACAGTAATATACCTGACCTTTGTTTTAAATGCAATGAGGCTAAAGGAACATTTAGCCTCAGAGTGGCATGGCAAACAAGAATCTCAAGTTTTGTGTTGACAGCATTTACCATGGCCGAGATATGCAAAGGTTTGTGTTTGGTCGCTAGCTACAAAAATGTGTTTGTTCCTTATCTGCGCTTTTTTTAACTGAGCAAAATCATTTCGATAACTTTTTGTCACGGACAAAACCCTAGGATGTAGGTTTTGCATATTTCATGATTGTGTGAAAAAGATTCTTCACGGAAATGGCCGTGGCCTATGTAGGGTGATTCAAGTTGATTCAAGGAACGAGTGGATGTAAGGTTTTTAATATGCGCGATGTGTAATGTGGGAGTTATAGGTCTATCCTTGATTATAGCGCCACCTAGTGGTCCACATGTGTAATTTTTGGTATGTGAGGTCTATGACGCATTGTACATCTACCCTGATGAATCCAAACGTGGTTCCAATAGATCATGCCCACTTTGAAGAATCAGTACACCATTGTAGGCGTGGCTTCAGGAGTGGCCCTAGATGGTACCTGCCAAATTTTGTAAAAATCTGATGAGGTGTTTGTGAGAAATAAACTTTTCGTATTTGTGGCGCCCCCTAGAGAACAATCTTCGCCAAATTTGTTGGCGAGCCTCAGAGGGTAATGCCAAAGAAAAATCTAAAGACCAATCCTGAAAATGGCACAGCCCCACCATGCACGGTTTAGGCTGTAGCGACACATTTACTAACGGAAAAATAATATTAAATGGGATTACAATAGGGTTCCCAGCACCCCTGGTACTGGGATCTGCGCGTCCTTGCATACGCGTGATCCCAGCCCCCTCGGGCTAGGACCCCTAATTAATGCTAAATTACTTATGGTCAAGTTTCCTCGAAAATTCAGCTACATGTTCAAGGATGGACGTTGGGATTAAACCTGTAACTTGGTCAACCTCCCCGATCACCAGGCGCTGGTTCTGCCCCTCGATACCAAATGTTAGAATCCCTGCGAATATTAAATGGGCCACACTAACAATAGCTCTATTCACACAACGTCCAGGGCCTCGGTTCTTTCAGGGGAATGAAGATGATATTTGTAAAATTTGGCTTGACCATTTCTAATCTACAATGCACTTTTGGTGCTAAGCCAAAGTGCCCTTCCTTCAGCCACTACCCTGCCACCCACCCCCCTCTCAGGGTTTCATTTGGTTCTTCTGGCCCTGTCTCTCCATATCACAGACACAAACGCCTGCTGCCCAACTGGTTTGTTTCACGGTCTATCAAACCACATGGATACTGTTGTCCTCCTCACCTGCCTCTACTGGAGAAAGTTAAGGCCTTCACTTTTAGTTTGTATTACATTATTGGCATGGAGATCTCTCATAGACAACCTGAGGCATTTGTGCTGCAGCTATGATAAGGATGATATGGGAAAAAATTATATATCACAATATTTTTGACCACATACATCAATGTCGATATTGCGGGGATATTGTAGAGTTGACTATTGGTGCTTTCACAAAATATTAATAATTTTGATAAATAATCACCAATAAAGTGGATACAATGAATAAGTGGGTAAAGGCAAATAATAAAACAGCTAGTAAGTCTGGTAAGTTCAGAAAATTACATGCAGCCTTTAAAACCAAGAAAAGACAACACTTATGCCGTATCAGAATATTACAATATCCAAATTTTAAGATGACATCTAGCCTCATATATCGATATATTGCCCATCCCTAGCTATGATATTCCATGTTTTGAAGGACCTTTCATAAAAAAATAAAATAAAAACAGAAACAGAAAGTTGAATTTAAAATAATGAATTTGAATGAGGCTCAGTGTACTGTGTTGTACAAGATGAATAACCGTTTAGCTCAACCAGAGGTAATTCAGAGTTCACAGCCTACGTGCTCAGAGTGGTACTTGGCCCATCTGTCATAAAAAAAACCACCGGGGAATTGCAGAGAATACAGTTTGACAGGGGAGGAATGTGTTGTTGTATATGAAGAATGATATAAAAACTTTTATTAATCTTTTGGCCCTTTGCATCTTTTCCTCTGGCATCGCATACAAGGAAGCAATAAATTAACCAGCTGAAGCCAAAAGCAAGGGAGTGCTAATGAGGAGAAAATTATGGAAATCTTGTGTGGAAGAATTTTGGTAACAAATCAAAGTTTTTACTCGAAGTTAAGCTTGCTAAGGTCAACCACTCCAATCCAAGTTTATGTTTAAGTTGGACGCTGTCGCAGCTGAAAGCAGGCGCTTACCATTATGAATAAATATGACGTGCCTTTTTTCCCCCAAACTCACAGGAGTAAAGTGAGGTGTGAAAGAACAGAGCAGCTATCTCTGATTAAAACATGTGATTGCATTCCCTGAAATGTTTAATAACTCTGTTTGCATAAAATACAAAACACACCTGTTAAAACATTTCTTTTTCACTCAGATATCTAATATCTCTAACTTGGCAATTGCACAGTTGACAACAGTACTTGCAGCCCCTCCTGCCTGTGAATCTTTTACCCATAGTTGATTAGAGGGTCAATAACAAGTCATAGCAAAGGACAGTCAAGCATTTTTGGGAAGATAATCCCAGAAGCAGTTTGGATGCCAAAGACACATGTTCATGTTGAATGTAAAGGGGGGCCACACAGACGGACAGAATCAATGCCAGACCTGTACAGGAGAGTCCAGTAAGTAGATGGATTAGTCCTTTATTATACAGCAGAGAGTTTGGTTAGCTGTGCTTCCAAAGAGGTAAGGCTTATGACGTGTTTTAAGTATAGATTAAAGGGTCAGCTCGAGGTCACTGCCAAATGTGAGAGCCCTATCAAAACTCCCAGGGTGGTTGACCAGCAACACACCAACTGCACCAACTAACAGCCAATAGCTGTTTTTAAACCTGTGTTGATGGTCTGGTCCTGTATTCAAAACGGTGTCAAAAAAAGAAAAACTATAACTGTTTTGATTAAAAAATACATAAAACTTGATGTAAAAATAAATAAATCACACCTCCCAAGAATAAAGAAAGATCCAGAAATATTTATAAAAGCACAACACATGGTATAAATTAGCTTTCTGCATACCAGGGGCTTACTAACAAAATACAATTGAACATGTTGGAATAATATATTATGTACGACTCTTCAATTATAATTTTGAAAAGGGCAGCATTTGTTTTGAAGAAAAATAAACACCTTTATACAGCAAAAGGTTTCTTTGAAAAACTCACAATAAGTGCTCCAAGTGCCAGCTTTATAATTTAGATACACCACACTGTAATAACAAAAAGGCTCTGTTGTTAATTTACATACTGAGAAATCAACTTTTTGTCCTGGTCTCTCAGACAAATAGAACTCCAACTTTATGTATGATATTGCAACACTATATTTTAAGGTCACCTTAAATTTTAAAATGATATCGGTCTACAAGCGCATTGTCATCCTCTACAATATGTGACGTAAATGGCAGTTACCGTGCAGCTACGCTGCTGAGAAAAACCATGTGACAGAGCATCATATATACAAGAAGGCTCTTACCTTGAGACGACTCGGGCCTTGGAGCAGCAGGGAGGGGTCGCTGGGACCTGGGTTGACTCGATGAGAGCGCCATCTTCACGGGGCCCACATACTCGACAAACGTCCCTGGGAAGTCGCCTCTCTGTTTGGTGCGCTCGTTGTACCCGAGGAGCCAGCCCAGGCGCTCAGGCTGCTCCACGCAGCCCTCCTGGTAGTTCTCCATGGACAGCAGAGAGGCCTTGCTGACTGTCAGAAGGTCCCCAGGCTGCAGATCCAGGTCCTCTTCCTGGTCCTTGGTAAATGCGTAGAGCGCAAGGTATTGAAAACCTTCCATCGCCATTTTGTTAGGGAGGCAAAAATCAAAATGGCCGCTGAATAGAGGATTAGATGGTGCAGCCCGAGTCCCACTGCAACAACAGAGGTTCGCCTATACAGAAATCCTCCTCAGAAACCAAAAAGGCTGTTGAGTCACTAAACTCTGGTGTTGGTGTTGGTACGGTGGCTTAGGGGGTCGGGGGAATGAGGGGAGGAGAGGGAGTCACCCAAAGCTTAGAAGCATTTTCAAAAGTCGATAAGGTAGTGTTCTGCTGCTGCTATGTCTGCAGAGGCAGCGGTTTCAGACCTGACCGGTGTTGGTGAACTGGTGCACTTTCCTCAGCTTGATACCCCGGTTGAGCCAGATGATGGAGCAGAGGGAGAGCGTTGGCAACATGCTCTTTCAAGCAGCGAAAACCTGCTGGCTGTGGCTATTGGAGCAGCCTGGTAAAAGATTTTGCCAGTCGAGGGCCCTGCGTCGTTGACTCTCCGCGGTCAAATGAAGTTGTCTGATTGGCGGAAGAGCGGGAAGGTCTTTAATCCTCTTCGGTTCTCTCAGGCTACCACATGTTCTGGACAAGGATTGTGACCGACCTGCAGGACACGAAACACCCCAAAAAATGAAGAAAAGGAAAAGAATATAACAAAAAACAAAAACTACAATCATGAAAAATACAAATTAATTGCCAATACATCGTTGTTTGTATTCGATAAATACCATAAGTGAAGCGGCACATATCTATGTGAAACAAAGCTTAAAGCGGTGCAAGAAAATGGCGAACTGCGGCAGCTCCATGCACTTGTGCATTCTTCAGTTAGGACAGAGAGATCGGATGATGCTGCTGCGTCATGACCAACAGCAGACTGGGTCCCTGGACAGCCTCCATTCCCTCCAATCTACATTTACAGCCTGAACGGATGCATCACAGTTTCCACAGGAACGAGAAGTTTCACTGTGAAATACACGTCCCTCCAACTTACACAACAACACGTGCGATTAGCGGCATCCAAAGAAATTCATGCAAAATGGCGAAGAAAATGTTTTCGCAATATGAGCATGCAAAGAAAACTAACCTGCATCACGGGTATAGGGCAGAAACATGCAGACCCCTTTGCAACAGTTCCCTCTCCGTAGGAGAGAAAAAAGGCAGCTCTGTGTTACCTCAGAAATATTCCCTACTTCATTCTGTCAAAATAGCTAAATCATACTTTGCCAAGTCTATTCAAGATGAGAATACCGAAATGCACAGTCAAAGCCTGGCACAATATCAGAAAATACCACTTAAAAGCAAATGTTTTCAAGCATAATATCACGCTACTTTTAGCCAATTGTATCATAGTTTCTATATACAGCAAAAAGGTCATTCATGGACCCATAACAAATATTCTTTGATGAAGATGATTGCAAGTGCAAGTAAAAGTGCGCAATTATCACCGTATAACTAACAGCAACATAACAGTTTTAAAAGGCTGGATTTTATCATTATAAAAAGGTTGTAGTAAACCAAATTAATCAAATCTATCAGACACACAATTAGAAAAATCCTAATTTAGGGTGCTGGGCACACTAGATTATTATATCCAGAGCAAAATATGGAAAGATAATGTATCTTTTTTGGCCATTTAAGATTTGAGCAGGGAGGGGGGAGGGGCAATAAAATAAAAATGCTAAAAAGTTAAAATTCAAAATGGCAACTATACTGAGAGATGAGACAGGGAGCGAGGAAGAGAGAGAGCGAGATTAGGGTTTCCAGATTAAGTACATCTGTGGACCAACCAATGGTCCTGTTAACTCTCTAGACGGGATGAAGGGATGTCAGTGAGCAGATGGAGCAGGTAGAGAGGGATGGTGAAAGAGACAGGAAGGTGGATGGAGGTTCTGGTCTTGTATGGCAGGAGTGAGAAAGTACTTGGGGCAATTTCCCGAAACATCCAAATCCAAATAATCATAGGCCTGGTTCGTGAGGCCCGATGTTGTGCAATCATTTCATTAACGTTCCTGAATGGACAATGTTTTGACTGATGCATTGCCTAAATAATGCATTGCCTAAATAAAATTAGGTGAGAACATAAAAAAAAATCCACCTAAACCTCCGGTTTGCATCTTTGTAAGCTAAAGTGCATGCTTCCGAACCTTGGTCTAGATTTTCCTCTCTCCCCACGACATTTTGAAAGCGAATGTACTGTACATTCACTGCAGACCATCGTGAGTAACAATATCATCTTTTTTTATAAAAGGTTTAAGAGTTATCGTGACAACAGGATGCAGCAGAGTGCAACACTCACCCCACTTTTGGTTCAGAGAGAAGCAGGACAGGCTCAGCGAGACTCTCGGTCCAACATCCTTCGAGCCGAGAAGCAAGAGGTGCCAGGCTAGACACGTGGCACTGGCATACCCAACCACAGCCCGCAATCCTCACACCACCATAACCCCCCCTCCACCCCCCCACCCCAACCCTAAACCCACCCTCCCTCCTCTCTCCACCTGCTCTCCAATCCCACCCCCCCCCCAAACACACACAGAGTCCTGCCTCCAACTGGCAGCCACCCCCAAACACACACAGAGTCCTGCCTCCAACTGGCAAACCCCCCCCCATCCTCAGCCAGCGAAAAAGTCCACTCGTTTTTCCAGTTGCCATGTTTGATTTGTTTGCAGTCAGAGCGCTGCTGCAGAAAAGAGGCAAAAACAAGATGAAGACGAAGTAAAAGAAAAAGCAGTGCGCAGGGAACGCTCTTATTCAGAAATCCTTTTTTATTATTTAGTTCCAGAGCAGAAAAAGTCGTACGAGGTGAGAGAAGTGTCATCTCTGTTACAGTCCTGGTCTGATACTGTTGAAGGAGCTCACAGTTCAGGGCAGCAGCAGCAGCTGGCAAGCTCAGCGTCACTGGATCCATCCTTTTTTAAGACTTTTTATTTAGTCAGAGCAGAGAGAGCGACAGAAAGCAGTGAAAAAAAAAACTGAGACTGAGAGACGGAGCACTTCGCTATCAGCGAGTCCAAACGGCTGAGGGAGACCACAGGAAAATAATTAATGAATAGGCAGCAAGTAACTCACTGTTGCTAGAGAGAGGGAAAGCTAATCCTGCACTCTGATTGGCTGCAGCTCTGGCCATGTGCTCCCCAGTCACTAGAGAAGCCGGGCAAATCAAGGAAATGTTCTAATATTAGAAAATGTATCTAGGCAGTGATCAAACAACTGACCCAAACAACCCTACCTTTTCCCACACACTTGACTTTTTTCATCTTTGCAACCGTCACGACTGCTTATCTGGGATGAAATGATGCTTTAAATCAAATGGAACTGACACAGGAGGATGATGATGAAAACATAACATGGAAAAACTGAAGGCTGTGTGTGATTGGAGAGAACTTAATGAGTCATGTTGAAGTCGTGCAATGAGATGAAAGGAGATGATGTTTGTTTTGCTGAATTAACAGGATGATAGACGTCATAACTATATGCACTAAAAGAAAGAAAAATACATTCTGGCCTTTATAAAAGACAAGCACTGTGAGAAACTATGACAACATTCACTCCTATATATATATATATATATATATATATACACTTCCACAGTGATTGTAAGTCATTCTTTTGATTTCATATTTGTTATTTATTTTAAAGACATTTAACTGTGGGAGAAAGCGAGACCTAGATTGAACTCAAAATGGCATCTAGATTTTCCTCTGCTGTCTGCAGACATCAAAGGACTCTTGATGCGTTTAGTCAGCCAGTGGAGCTCTGACCTGTTCATTATACACCAGTATGCATAATGTAAAATGGCAAATAGGCTATTCAGAGCATCACTAACACAGTCAAGTCAGACAGGAACTGTTGACATAGCTTGAAGACCAACAACCCATCTCTGCTTATGTGTTTAATCAATTGTTGATTTTATTTTGGTTATACTACGCTTGCTTTGTTTGTAATAGATATTGATTTGAACTAAAATATTATTTTACTGCTTTTTTTAATATTAATTTGAAAACTATTAGGTATTTAGTTATTCATTTATACATACAATAACCTGCACTAAGAATTGAAAAAATTTGTTGATAAACTGATTTTTTTGATTGGCAAAAAAAAGAAAAAGAATAACAATTATTGATTAATTAATTTGATTTTCCGAGCAAAAATGTCAAACATTGATGGGTCCAGCTTTTCTCTGTTTTATGGTAAATATATTTGGGTTTTGGACTGTTGGTCAGACAGAACAAAACATAAATTAGACATTTTTCTCTATTTTCCAACGTTGCATAAGCTTAGTCTGGATCAATGGAAGTACATATTCAGGATAAATCACGCTGAAACTGGCAAGTTTTGAAGAAAATTTGCATCGTGCAACAAGGCAGTCCTGCTTGGTTCTTTAGGTGAATGATTGTAAGGATGTACAGAGAATATGTTTACAGCATTTTCTCTCTAACTGGGACATTTTGGGATCGGTTGGTGGGATTACTGTGGACAAAGTACACTTGGCGATACACTGGTAAGAGTAAATGAGGTTTAACCATGCATCCAGTTAATTTAAATAGCTCACCTTACTGTTTGGTGTGAACAGTTAACGTCATTTAATATTGTATGTGGCGTTTCTTTAGCGGGGTGCAAATGTTCCACCAAAACAAGTTCCTTCCCGAGACTATTTTGCAGAGCCACCGTCGCTGCGTCTGGAGCTTAGCGTCGCCCAAGACGATTGTGATTGGTTTAAAGAAATGCAAACAACACAGGCCGTTTTTTTCTCCTATCCTAGAATGTATGTGTGGTGTAGCCAAACCTGGTGTAGCCAACCTGGAGATAGCTCTAGCAATGCAAGACTTTGTCAGCTAAACGATTAATCATGACAGTAACTGGTAGATAAATTAAAAGTATATATATATATATATATATATATATATATATATATATATATATATATAATGTATATACTATACTACATATTAGAAGTGAGAGATATGGATAAAATCTTTTGACACATTGTATGTGATTTTATAATGAGATAATGAAAGGACAGTATACCATGTTATTGTACATTAATTAACTTTAATTAGCTCTTAATTAATCAGTTATCTGTGATGGATAAACTATATACACTGTTTCTTACCTCAAGCTTTTCAAGTCATTTCTGTACCGACTTACTGTATATAGGCTGCCGAAAACTATATATCCGAAACAAGGTTATATCAGCCGATATATTGGCCTGGACAACTTATCGGTCTAGCTCTATATATTAAATATGAAATTAGCTACATAAAAAAACTCCTCAATATATGTAGGCCTATGTAATTTATTCCTCCTGTCAATCTATCACCCATCTATCGGCTACCAATGCAGATGAACAAGTTTCTCTGAAAACCTGAGGGTGTTGTACATCTTCTTTTCACCTTTCACCCTACCGCATCAATCATTATCATCAGTCACATGTATGTATGTAGGTCTGTGTAATTAGGTGAACCCATCATTTTGACTATTTCTTTGAAAGTTTAAAAGGGAAACAAATGCCTTTGCAATTCCAAGTCCAAATGTCAGCAGCAGTTCACCCCACGGTTGGGATTATTTTTCAAAAAGAGCTGATGGGTTATAGAGTTGGTTTTTTTTTATTAAAAAAAAAGGATGAAATTGATTGCTGTATGCCTCAGGGACACAGTTAATGTATGTCATGCATCAAGAAGAGAAATAATGCTGTTTTCTGTTGTCCTCTAAGTGACTTTCACCAAGGCAACTACATGCATTGTATAAAACATTTACGTGGACACAGAGTTATTGCTTTAAAGTGTATGTATGCATAGGCCCTGCTGGCGAGGAGCTGACTACAGAGCCACCACGCATGCAGCCTGGCCTCGGGCCATCTGTCCACATGGAACTGAAAAATCTACTGCGCCACAGGCAGCGAGGACAGGCCAACAACACAGGAGCTTGTGAGGACTACTTTTGCAGCATAAGATGGGGGTTTAGGCATTTTATGATTTAAGTTATGTTCACCTGAATTCTATCTGTCCTTAACGACGCTGAAAAGCTCCCTTCGCTGAGTAGAAACATCTGCTACAAAGATTATGTAGCACTGAAACGGCACTGTTCTGAAAAGTCAACTATACCACGAGGCTATACAGTTTAAGAGGACTCACTGTATTTATCAGAAGATATAAGACGCAGGCAATTCAGCGCCTCAGCTAGTTTCAAACTGCTACCCTAAGTCCATGCAACCACAGATACATTTAAACATTTTGACTGCAACAAAGATATCAAATATGATAAACCTGCAAAATCTGCACCAGTTGAAAATTACCACAAGCCACATGTAATTGGTTAATATGCCTCATGCTTTACGCATGCCCATTTACCCCTCACAAGTGTACTATAAATGCATAAACCTGCATTTCAACCAATCTGTTACTACTGTGAAACACAGCTTTTATTTGGTAGTAAGTAATTCAAATTAAGTGGCACCTACATCAAATTAATGTAACTTGCCAAGTGATGCATTTCTCTGGCTTTCAGTCTACCACTTGACATTCTGATACAATAAAAATGTTCTATGATGGAAATATTATTCCTGGATCATGGGCAAAGGCAGAGGGGAAAAAAAGTCAATAAGTCAG
Source organism: Perca fluviatilis (assembly GCF_010015445.1). NCBI lineage: Eukaryota > Metazoa > Chordata > Actinopteri > Perciformes > Percidae > Perca > Perca fluviatilis. The sequence continues at coordinate 34,571,067 of NC_053122.1, read as the reverse complement.
TGACATGTTCCCAACTCCTGTCAGCACTTCACAGCCATTGGTCACATCCAAGTGGAGGTTTCCAAAAAGTGTATTACAAGTGAATAACTAAATTTGTACCCAGGAGTCCAAATAGGCTCATTTATCTCCCGGAAAAAGTTAAGGAAATCATACTTTTGTTATTTATCAGATGTTTGGTTTTTCTTGGATACAAATCCCAGCTGAGCGTCTGCAGCATTTCTAGCAGAGCCACATCTAAACTGTCCTTAAAGTCGTACTCTGCTGCTGTTTCGGTCAAAAAAAAAAACAGTTATACTGGGTCCCCCCCCAGCTGAAGGACATATAACAAAAATAACCACAGCTGTACTGCATCTGGTGGAACTTTTTATTCAGCCTCTCTGAGAAGTGACACTTTGGCATTTTGAGAAAGCTCCACTGCTTTTGGAAGTAGTTTTAACGTAAGCCCTGGCTGCAAGTCATTCTGAGCATTTTAAGACATTTAGAATAAGAATGAAGGCTTTCTCACAAGTTGATGAAGCAGTATAATGGAGGATTGACGTTTGGTTGCATTATGCTGGATTCAGTAATTACGGGAGAGAAAGATGGGTCTCCACACAGCTGAGTGGCTCGTCTTATTATGCAAGTGGCACAATTTACATTAACTCCTTGATGCATGCTAAAATCCCCAAACCAGTGATGGATGTAACACATCATGTCAGGCCTTCAGCTGTGTTGGGCCTCCATACTGCACGGCCTCTTATAGTCTGCAGTCAATGTATTGTAATTATTGTGTCACATATACTACCAATGCTATACACACAGTACACAGTGCAATGCATGTTGGCCTATATGTTGTGTTTAAGACAGTAGCCTAAACTTTTTTTCCCCTCAATTTTATCAACCTCTAAACCTAAAAAATTACAATTGAATTTTAGCATTTAGCTAAGAAAAAAAAAACATCAACTTTGAACTCGGGGGTTTAAATTGTGCATAAATGGACAACTTTAAGAGCTACTAGCCGGTTTAAAAGTCCTCTTTCACCTTGTTAACTGGACATATTAAGAATGAACGACAGACATAAAAACAACAAAATAATTCAACTCTAAAGCAACTTCGGAAAAATAAATGTTAATGTTTCAGTAACTTCACAGGCTCAGCGTTTGAAACACGTCAACTGGCGACAAGCGCGAGCCCCGAGCAACACGCTGCAAGAGTAAATGTTAACGTTCACGTTACACAGTTTAGCTCAAACAAATAAAAAATGAACACGGAACAAATCTTGAGTTGAAACGTGTAAACCTATATGTCAATGGTTTAAACTAGGGCACAAGTCAACAGCATGAAGCTGCGTGCGCAAAGCACACTTGCAGCGCTTCCACCATTTTCCAGTACAGTGGCTGTACTGGAAATGTGCAATAACTTGGAAAAACTCACCCGCGGATATTTCTCGACTCTTCTCACTTTTGGCTGCTGTGCTTTAAACACTTCAAAGTAGCAGACAAGAGCCCGTGTGGTGTCTTTATCTGCGGACGATAGCTTCTTGGTGTGCAATACATTTCTAGCAAACCTTCTGTTCACTTATGGTTTCGCCTTCTTTCTTTCTCTCGCTCGCTCCTTCTTTCTTTTCCCGTTCATGACTCCCTGCTCCCCTACACAGCCATTTTCCAGCTCAGCACGGCGCAGGGAAGGGGAGTGCGTGGGAACTAATATAAAGAGCGCGGAAAGCGACGAACTCGAGCGGAAAAGTCCGAACGATTAGTGAGGGGTCACCAAATAGCCTCGGCCCACAATGGAAATTTGAACCTGACAATCTTAAACTGCAAGGCTGCTTTTTTCCCCCCAACCGACCGTATCCTTTAAGACCTCTTTTATTGCAAAGAATCCTGTTCATATGAAACAGACTGCATGCTAAATCCGCGTCTGATCCCATGTTGAGTTACATTAGGAACACGTTCTTATGTTCAGTTCCAGTCCCTTTTTACCATTAATATCTCACCTTTCTCTAAGCTTAAATATTATTTCAGCTCATCTACTTCTTCATACATTTCTAACACTGTGATTTAATATTGGAAAACAGTAAAAGGGACAACTGAAAAGGACAAAACTTGGATATTATCTGTGTATTTTAGTCATTTATCATACCTAGTAATCATTATTGTATTATTTATATGTGTTTATCAGTTTATAGAGTGCCATACCTGCATCAACTGTTGTATGAGGGACAAATGACAAGTACAAACGCACTGTTGTCCTGGACTTTGTAGTCCCTTTGCAATGCATTTATTTCAAGCACTGTTATAGACAATTAAAAAAAAAAACAATGTTACACCAGTCTGCATCAGATACCCACATAGGTAGGAATTTTACAAAGGCCAGTTTGTCATTTGGGGACAAAGGGGTCAAATGGAGAGCAACAACATTAAACACACAAACACACAAATTATGGAGGATGACAGTTGAGCACCCATGTGAAAACATGAAGCTTATCTCACACACACGCTGGCAGAAATAGAGATGAGAAGAGTCGCTTCATTTCGATATGTGATGATGACCCGCTGGTATTGACTGCTGCTGAGATCACAAGTATAACATGATGATACAACTTATTTTTATGATGCTAGGAGTGTTTGGTTGGGGTACAAAATAAAAAAAAGATCTAATCCTAAGAACATACCAAGATGTATATTGCATCAGAAATACAGCGATAAGTCCTACACAGACACACAGTTTTTCCCAAAGTACAACAAACCAACTTCTAGTTTCTAATTTGAACCCTGACTATCTAGAACCACAGTTCAAGGCTTAGTACGTGCTAAACATCAATTATAAATTCCCACATTAAGCCTCCTGTTGTCCTCGGGTCAAATTTGACCCATTTTCCAAAAATGTGGGTTTCTTTCAACAAATTGTCAAAAAAAAAAAGAAAAGAAACATGGATGGTTCCAAACAACGTTCTTTAGTGTAAAATAAATGATCAGTTCAATACTTTCAATTATTGGGTATTTTATTACATTTTATAGCATTTGAAAAAAAAAAGGTTGAAAAAAAGACTAACTAAATGACTAAATGCTTCAAAAACGTGGGGAGAAAACAAGAAAAACTTCCAAAAATCAACAGACATCAGAAAAAGTGACAAAAAAGTCAAAAGTTTCAAATAGAGTTGGAAAAAAAAGGCAAAAAAAGCTTCAAAAACTTGATAAAAATAAATAAATAAAAAAAACGTTAAAAAAAATAAAATAAAAATAAAATCTTGAAAAAAACTTGGGGGGAAAAAAAGCTTCAAAATGTAAAAAAATAAAAATAAAAGCCACAAAAGTGTGGAAAAAGATGACCAAAACATTTGAAGAAATGACCCAGAATGACAAAAAGCTGCGTGGTAACACAAGGGTTAACGGTTCAACTCTGCAAAATATAAATGTGTGCCTTTATTAAAACTTAAGAACACTGGGCAAGAGCTTCTTCTGTGTAACAAAATAATCTGAAATAAGACCGGGAGGATTTTTTGCTTACTGATCCAAACAGTTCCTGAACGAAAACAATACTGAGAACAAAAATACAAAATAAAGAATATACGCATAGCTGAAATCCAAATTTCATATGTTCACATCGCAACAAAAATTGAACTTTAAAAGCTCAAATCAGTGACTGAGCATCATATTTAAGAAATCAAGGCCCTTTGGATAAAATAACTTTCAAGAGCTTTAAAAAAAAAAAAAAAAAAAAAAAAAAAAAAGTTAAATTGTGGGAATACAATATTGGGTTGTGAAGCATGCACAATCCTTTGAGGCTGATCGCACCATGAGATTAAGACCCTGCCACATAGAAGGGACATAATAGAATGTATCCGAGTCCATCTACCCTTACAAGGTCACTTCAAAAAACACCATCAACAGCTGCTATAAGGTCCACCATTGTTTATACAATATACATCAACAGCGTAGGTTATTATTACTGCAACAAGACTTGTTTCCATATCAAAATATACAAAAGGATATCACCTTTTTACTCATTTCTTCATCTACTCAGGGCCTCTGGTTGAAATCATTCCTTTTTTTTTCCCTCCATAATAATTTAACAAAAATCATCAAGTCCACACACATATTTGCACTAAAATGTAAACATTCATTCATAACACACTTTTTTTCTTCTTTTTTTTTTTTTAAAACAGCCAAAGAAACCAGTTTTGGGAATCATCCTTGAAATAGAAATTTGCTCCAACTGTTACACGGCTACTACACATTGTGCAAACACTTCAGCTAGACTAGGTTTGTAAAAGGAGCTGGACGGAGGCTTGATTCAAAAAGGTATTAGAGGACAGAGACAACGGCCTGGGTTCCCAAGGTAGTCACAAAGCTTTATCCACACACCAGTATGTTGATTAGGGTTAGGATTTAAAACACCGCTAGGAGGACTGACACACTTTTTTCACAGGACAGACAGAAAGTGGAAGTAGAGCGCATGCATGCATGACACACTTCTTATGTACAACTACAGTACCTCTTTTTAAATGGTTCCTATGGCTATACCGTGCTTTGGCACCACACCTAGGCTTCCGACCATTGAGACTGTTGATATTTCTGTCATTTCCAATGTTTATGCAAGGCCTGCGTTCGGGATCGATGAGTCCGTATGATAGAGAGGCAGCGCAGAATAGCTTCTGAAATTCTATTATACATTAAATGTCGCAGGACACACACACACACAGCAATTTTGTTTCAAAGACCCAATGTGAACACGAAATATCACCCAGTTCTTCAGGCATTGAGGTAAAAAAAAAGAAAAAAAAAAAGACATATGGTACAATATCGACTGATGTTACCTGGCCTTTTCTGCACCTGCTGTAAAACCACACTGCGTGGCTCGTCTTCTGTGCAATTCCTGAACTAAGAACAGCTGAAGCATCCGAGGCATTTTCAGCAACCCCCCCCCAAAAAAAAAAAAAAAAAAAAAGATGAGCATAAAAAAAGTCATAAATAAGTTTCTTCATTTAAACCAAAAGATATTTACAAAATACATCAGTTGCAGGTGCCACAGTGATTTGAGAACCAAGAGAGAAAACAAGCAACTAGGAAGTAAACATAGTTTGACAGTCATTATTCTGTTAACAGTGTTGCAGGATGCATATATATATATATACATACATATAGATACCATACATACATACATACATACATATATGTATATGTATATATATATATATATATATACACATATACACACATATATATATACACATACATATACATATATATATATATATATATATATATATATATACATACATATACACAATATATATATACACATATATATATATACACACATATATATATACACATATACATATATATATATATATATATATATATATATATATATATATATATATATATATATATATATATATATATATATATTACTGAGAAACATCGATGTTAACTTGTTCTTCAGTCTTCAAGCAGTTCCCTACGGTGATTTGGGACTTGGTCACAGTTTTCCGGACACGCATGCAAGGCCTTCAAATGTAGGTACAGTAGCAGGTCAAACGCTTCACTTCATTTCCTCTCGTCTCTTTATTGACCGGTCATCCCTGGCAAAGTGACTGAACTAAAACCTCTCTTTGTCTTTTGACTTGGCTTTCGGCGGCGTTGTCGTACCCTGTGATCCTCTTCCTTCCGGCTTCACGGCCGATTCTGACTGGGCCGAGTTGATCCAGGATGCCTTGAACGCCTTGGGCTGCGTGACGGGAGGCGTCGGGCTCGGCGTCGCCTCTCTCTCCTCCAAATCGTCGAAACTCACTTCCTGCACGGCCTCCTGTTTCTTGAAGGAGTCCCTCCGGTCCGACAGCGCCAGCTTCCTCATCACCACCACCTCGCTGGAGTGGTGGCTGCTGCCGCGGTGTTGCGGCGAGGCGGTGGCGCGGTAGTGCTCGCTGCCCCCGCCGGCTGCGTCCTGGTGGCCCCTCTGCCCTCCTATGTACAGACCCTGACGGCCGTGCTCACCCACGCAGACGAACCCGGTTGCGGTGTCCCCCTCCAAGTCCTCCAGCCCCTCCCCTTCTGACAGCGGCACCTCCATGGTGTGGCGGCGGGTGCTGTAGGCCTTCCTGTCGCCGTGGTAGCCCCCCGTCATCTTGTCTCCTGTCAGCTTCTCTGCTGACTGGACCCTCTTGAGGAGCGGCGAGCGTGGCGGTTCCGCGCTGCGGGGACGCACCGAATGGCGGGTGATGGTGGGAGGGGACAACGTCTTGCCGTGGAAACCCTGTAGGGACTTGGGGTGACACGGGAGGCAGGACGGAGAGCACTGGGGAGAGAGGGGCTGAGGAGGTGGGATGCAGGCCAGCGGCGAAGGAGGAATACTGCTCGTGGACTTGCAGCGGCCAGCTTTGGTGTAGCGGCCCAAGACGTGTAGGGAACTGGGACGGGCCTGTGGTACAGGCGAGTTAGGGGAGCTGGAGCAAGGAGAAGAACTTGAATCTGGCAAAAAGAGAAAGCTTAGCATTAGTGGATATTTTTCAAAAGACCTAACACAGAAAACGTAAGACACACAGAGACCGACCGAGCTCCCTTTTGGGGACGCAGTCGATGCCTGGCATCCTCACTCACCTCCGGAGTGATCAGGAGCAGGAGAGCGACAAGGCGTAGACGGCCCAGGAGAGAGACTCTGCGTGGGGGAGCCGGAGAGGCTGTCGCTGGATGACTGGTGGAAACCCGAAGAGAAGCTACGACTGCTCTGCATGGGCGGAGGAGGCGTGTGCTTAGACAGCTTCTTCAGGATGCTACGACGGCGGCTGCGCAAGAGAGAGGTGTCAGGTAAAGGTTCGGTCTGTAATATTCTTCTTTGCATGCTTACTTGAGTACAAACACTCTGTCTCAGTGAGCCAAAGCTAAGCAACAGAGGTAAAAAACAAACAAAAAAAAAGCCAAAGAAAAAGACACAACTTTCAGAAGCTAAGATCACTTACATTGCAAGTCATAGAACTGGAATGTTGATCAAAGCTTCATCAGTGCAAACTCTCTCTTTTGAGTCATGAATGAGCCATTTAAGGTCAAAGCAACAAATAAGTGTGATTTTATTCCAATGCAGTTCAGACAGACCAAATTGTAAGAAACAGACAGGAATGTATGACGAATTAAGTCTAAGGGCCCTATTTTAACGATCTAAGCGCATGGCGTGGAGCGCCTGGCGCAGGTGCGTTTAGGGCGTGTCCAAAGGGTTGTACTTAGTGTCTTCATTAATTCATAGGTGTGTTTTGGGCGTAACATGCAATAAACCAATCAGAGGGTCATCTCCCATTCCCTTTAAAAGCCAGGCGCGTTTGGACCTTGGCGCCTTGCTATTATGATGGCGGATATGCGCCGTAATATTTTCATTTGTAATCTTCTGCATGTTTGTGTGCTGCTGCGCTTACCTGTGTGTGTGTGTGTAACAAGCATAGTGTGCGCACGCTGTGCATAAGCCTAGGCACATTTTACTAATTCGCTGTTAAAATAACAATGAAATGCTGGTTTATTGACTTTAGACCAGGTTTTTGTTTAGACCAGATCACTTCCCGCTGTCTCAAGATAGCAATACGCCAAGAATGCACCTGAACACACCTCCCTGTAAGACCAGCACGCCCATGGGCCACAGATGGGCGCAGGTGCATTTGCTGTTTAAACGACGCGGGTGCTGGACAGAAAATTGACAACTGCGTCAGTCTTAATCTAGCAAGGACACCTGCTTCGGGCTTTGCGCCGCGCCGGGTGCAAAATAGTGCCCTAAAGCGTGATTTATGGTTCTGCGGACGCTCCACGCCGAGCTTTCACCGAAGCCTACTTAAGTGGCCTGGTGTTTTTACTTGTGCGCTGGTGTGTGCATCGAGCCAGCATATGTGTGTGTGTGTGTGTGTGTGTGTGTGTGTGTGTGTGTGTGTGTGTGTGTGTGTGTGTGGAGTGGGTGATAGAGCTGGGGGGAGAAAGTGAGAGAGTGGCGGTGATTAGCTTCGGAGCGAGTACCGACTCTAGAGTCATAGTGAGAGAAACAAAGTGTCTCACCATCGCAAGTATAAATCAAGCTTTAGCTGTCTATCTGAAATCTAATATTAAGCCTCAGACAGGAGTTCCAAATTTCTAACCGTAATGCTGCTGCTTCGTAGGACTTCTTTCCTGGGATTCTCCCCTCATTTACCTGTCTTGTCCGTCCTTCCTCTTGCTCTTCTTGCTGCGCCGGGCCATCTTGGCCTTGTAGCTCGCTTTTCTGGCAGGGCCCACCTTGATGGAAGTGTTCTCCAGTGCAGTAGTCTGCAGGGTCACCCGGTTACCACTCTGTTGAACAGATCATTAAACATAAACACCTATCTATAAAGGCATGCTCTCTTAGGCTACATCTACAATACCACATTTGAATTTTTAACTGGCATTTAAAAAAAAAAATGGGTTATACTTTACTTGAAGGTATCTACATAAGAGTGACATGACACTGTCATGAACGTGTCATAAACATTATAAACAAGTCATAAACGTTATGACATAACGCTTCTTTTAGTAAGGGTCATTCGGTTTTTGTCATGACAAGTTATGGTTGGGGTTAGGGTTCATGTGTCATGACTGTATCCTGACAGCGTCATGTGTTCCATGACAGCGTCATGTCACTCTTATGTAGATACCTTCAAGTAAAGTGTTACCCAAAAATGATCTCCGTCCTCACAAGCCCTTAGGCTCCGTATCAGAAATGATCTCAGTCCTTTCCCATGACCAGTCGCATGCACTTTTCCCGACTTAAACACGTTGTAATCACCGACACATACAAGATATATGACGAAAGACAAAAAAAAAATAAAAAATGAAAGTTATTCTTGTACCTTGAGCAGGAGCTCCACCACCTCAGTGTGGACGAGTCCCTGGACCGACTCCCCGTTGACGTGAGTGATGAGGTCACCAGCCCTTAATCCTGCCTCGTGGGCTGGACTGCCTTCCTCAACACACTGTGGACGCAAGCACACAACCAACCTCAGATTCAAATTACAAGTCACGCAACCATCTAATCGGCTGTTGCCATGACTGGCAGTGTTTCACCTATGCAATTACTACAACCAATGTCTACGGAGTAAAATAAATGACAAATAAACACTAACACATGTATGCGCAGCATCAGATAAGTCAAATTGCATTCATGAAAACTACAAAATACAGAGTTAATTTGGCGCAATAATTGAGTCTTCATAGTTTTTTTTTTTAACGAAAGGCGTTTTAAATTGTCATTTTTAGACCTAAAATGTGCACGTTTCATAATTACACTCTTTATTCGTTGAATATACACAATTCTTCATACAGGCTTAACGCCACCAGCTACGGCGGAGGACACGTACCCAGACCATGTGGTGAACAGTGTAGACGTCGGTGTCTCCCATGTAGACTCGGATTGCTCGCAACGCAAAGCCAAACCTCTTCCCGGAGCTGTGGATGACCACGGGAGGCCTGAGGCAGCTGACGCTGACAGAGAGGTCCCTGCTGGGGGACGAGTCTCTGGACGAGGGGTTGGACGACAGGGACAAGGAGGATTTGGGGCTCGTAGGAGGACCCGCTGAGTCGTCTGGATCAGGAGAAGAAGGTGGTAAGAAAAGGTCATCAGATGAGTGTTTATGGATAGTGTGTCTGATATTTTCTTATATTTTTACATCATTCGGTATTTGATAAAAACTACTTCTACTAAAAAAAACATAATAACAATGCTAAAAAGTGAGGTTATTCTACTATGTGTGATTTTTAGTTAGTAGAATTGAAATGCGTAAACATTATAAAGACATGACATTTTGTTATCTTGGCCACAGTATTGGTATTTGTGGTTTGGGTTTGTTGTGTAAATTACACAGCATCAGACTGTAGAGGGCACTATAAACACACAAATAGTCTTAGCAAACGGACAGACTACAGCGGTGCCTCTAAAAGACTTTATTAAAAAATAAATAAAAAAAATAACATGATTATGGCTGGAATTTTAACAGCTGAATATACACCAGCTTCAATAGGAACTAGTATAAGTGACAAAAATATTATAGATCATAGAAGACATTATTATCATCCTGTCTACCTGGGGTGATGATGAGGGACAGGCCAGAGACAGAGGCAGACTTGGGGACCTTTCCAGCTGGGGATCTGGGTTTCTCCGGGGTCTCCAGCTGGTGGGCTATGCGCCGGGACGCCCCTCTTCGGAAGGACGGCCGGGTGCCTGTGCTGTTGCTCCGGAGCCGAATGCGGCGCAGGTTGGACACCATTCCGTCTAGAACCAGGGAGGTACGGAGCGTGAGCCCTGGCGTTTTGTAATTGCAAAACTTCAGGAGAAGAGAATACACAGTGGTCCGTGTTTGTCAGTCTTACCTTCCTCCTCGGCAGAGATGGCGAAGCGAGGCATGAAGTCCAGGCTCTGGGTGCTGTTCATCACCAGTGGGCTGGTGCTGCGCTCTGACTGGGACGAGCTGGACGAAGCGCGGGGACGCAGACTGCAGGGAAAACATGCAGGATTTCAGTAAAACATGTATATGAATGTACAACTATGAGTGAGTAACCAGCATTTTCCTGTGACGAACTACGGAGCAATTTCGGATAAAACCCCATTTGTTTTAGTCTGCATTGCATTACCATACGTGCAGGTAAATGAGCTCTGGTATGTTTCTCGACCAGCAGTTTCTTGGTCACAGTCTTCGTTCGTTAGTTTTAAAATGCAGTTTTTAATCGGCTAAAATATCACAATTTTGTCAGTAGAGGTTAGTTCAGTCTTTGGTGTCTTAACAGTCAACTCTATTCAGGGTCATAGGGGGACCTGGGGCCGTTCCCAGTATGCACTGAATGGAAAGCACAGACCCTGACACTGCAATAAATGCCTTAGAGCAATGCAAAAGCCTAAGGAAGTCAACACACTCACAAACTCAATATAGAAAGAATCAAACCTGGGTTACCTGGAGCTACAGTGTTAACCATTTAGAATGACATATCGTATTCCAAAGTTTTATTACAATATCTCATTCAAAAAAAAAAAAGAGGCTAATTTTGTGTGCTTCATAGTCAACGAGAGAGAATATTACACTTTATATATCACACGAGGGCTGGCTGTAATTCTTTTCTTCTTCTCCTCATCACTCTCTTATGTGTCATGCTCTCACCTCCCCCTGTGTCCATCTGCCCTCCTGTCAGCACTAGCCAAGTGTTTGTGTCCATCGCCAGGGGAGAGGACTCCCCTGCCCTCCCATCGCTCCTCCTTCTCCTCGCTGTGGCTCCGCTCCGACGACGACAGGCTCTGGTTGGACGGCGTGGAGGTGGACAGGTGCTCTGTGCTGCTGTACACCTAGAGCGGAAGGAAGGAAGGAAATGGAAAAGACGTTTAATCAAGATACCTGGTGGACTGTTTCCTCAGAGAGTTAACACCAATGTTTTATTCTATCAAAGAGTAATTGACGTAAGGTATATCTTTTAATGATACATATACAGTGCATAAGCATAAATGAATACACCCATGCTAAAGTTGACTAAAAAGAGGAATAAAAAAAAATCATCTTTTGGAAATTGACCTTAATGCCTTAATTAAACAAATGAGGAAAAATCCAACCTTTAAGGACACCAATTTTCTTTGTGAATGAATAATGTATCGTAAATAAATAAATGTTCTTCCTTAACATACAAGGGGCATAAGTCAGTACACCCCTATGTTAAATTCCCATAGAGGCAGGCAGATTTTTATTTTTAAAGCCCAGTTATTTCATGGATCCAGAATACTATGCATCCTGATAAAGTCCCCTTGGCCTTTGGAATTAAAATATCCCCACATCATCACATACCCTTCACCATACCTAGAGATTGGCATGGGGTACTTTCCATAAGATCATCTCTCAATGCAAATCAAACCAGCTATTAGGCTAACTGAAATAAAACCATGCCTATCTCTAGGTATGGTCACAAAGAAAATTGGTGTCCTTAAAGGTTGGATTTTCCCAAATTTTTTGAATTAAGGCATTAAGATCAATTTCCAAAAGATGATTTTTTTAGTCAACTTTAGCATGGGTGTGTTCACTTATGCTTAGCACTGTATATATAGTGCATGAAATAATCAAATGGGTGAAGACCAAAAAAAAGCAGAGCAGTACCTTGCTGAAGCGGTGGGCCACAGAGGAGAACTGTCGGAGCTCCAGAGAGGATTCATCATCGTTGGTTTCATCATCGTCATCTGAGTCCAGGTGACAGTAGCGTTCAGATCGGGCTGTAGGAAACACAATGAAAACTAAAAATGATCACCAGGCATTACTGTAAAATCCGGTCTCTGTCCCCCAAAAGCATCTTCATTCTGACAGTCCTAGGCTTGTCTGTGTGTGTGCAGACAGAGATCCATATTTGTATTGTAGTTAGGTGAGTCCATACTAGATCATGAAAGGCAGGCATTGTGTGTGTGTGTCCATAAAGCTAACTGGTCTGCCACGTACTGTCAAAGTAACTGGTGTCATCCTCAGTCTCTAGTTGAGGTATGAATTCAGCTTTCTGTCTCAGGAGGCCGTTCCAGTCCAGACCCAGGAAGAACATGTGCATTTTCACCTCCGTGGTTCCACCTGAAGACCAAAAAAAAAAAAAAAAAAAAAAAAGAGTGCCAGATTTGGCTTTCATGTCTGCCCATCTTAGGCCTGGTTCTGCTTCATAACTTCATAGTTTGGGACCAGTGTCTTCCTTGATCCCTTTGACGTACTCAAGTCAATCGTTTCTGGAGCTTTTACCAGTCAGCGCAGCCTCGTTTACCACAGCTCTGCCTCCCTCCAGACTTTGCCTTATTAACTCTCACAATCACGTAAACGTAAAAGTGTGTATTTGTTGGATAATTTCTAGATCAAATACAGCCACTAAAATGGCTTAAAAGCTCACAAAGTGCAGCAACACTAGAGATTTTTTCATTGTGGAGTTCATTCAAACTACAGATCTGCTTCCCGATCTGGCAAAGTTGCATAATGTCATGTAATGGACAATTCCGCTTCCAACCTGTAGGGGGACCGAAGCGGGAATAGTTCTCTTGTGTTGCTTTAAGGTGAAAGAGCAAATTTAAATATTTTCAAAACTCTACATTTCTCCACATCCAGCAGAAGGTCACTGTGCTGTGCAACCTGGGAGCTAGCAAGCTATACTCCAGACCTACACTGCCATCAACCAACCTGTTCCCAGGCGCTCCAGAGGGCTCTGTCTCAGCAGCCTGGTGATAAGGTCCTGGGCATCAGCTGGCAGTGCGTCCTCCCCTTCTGGCCAGATGATGTCATCTACCATTGATCCAATGAAGGGGTTTTAATTAAACCAGTACATTTCATAACATTTGAGTAATGGCTAATAACTTAATTGCATTATGCAAGATTTATGTGTGGAGAAGTTGCATGTGATGACTCGGGAACAGTGAGCTTACCGTTGACCACCTGACCAAAGAGCTGTTCTGGTGTGTCTCCAAAGAAAGGCACACAGCCCACTAAGAACTCATAGAGGATGATTCCCATAGCCCACCAGTCTACTGGCTTCCCATAGCCCTGCCTCAGGATAACCTCTGGAGCAATGTACTCGGGAGTACCACACACCTGTAGAGAGGAAAAACAGACAAAGAGAGCAAAGACCGATGTCGGTTCAGGTCGTGAACTCAACAGACGAGATGAAGAGAAGAAGAGATGAGAACTGAGACAAACCTGTTTGTCGATGAACTCTCTGGTATCCTTTTCAATATGTCCTTCATACAAGTTGGTGGTCATGTTCATCAGACCGATCTTTGACAGCCCAAAGTCTGTCAGCTTAATGTGTCCCATGGAGGTTATTAACAAACTACAAAAGAAAGAAATATTAGATCAAACCCTAACACAGATCTCAGACTCAAACATCAAAACGTTAACGTTTCAGAAAATTCTGTTCCAACTTCAAAAAGGTTACCAGGCTTTTAAAAAGTCTAATAAAAATGACAAATGCTTGAAAGTAATAAGGTGCTGCCTCAAAGCAGACACTGATTAAAATAAAAATGAGGACTCACTTGTCAGGTTTGAGGTCTCTGTGTACAATGCCATAGTTATGAAGGTACTCCAAAGCCAGGACAGTCTCTGCAAAATACATCCGAGCCATGTCCACAGGCAGGGGGCCAATGTTCTTCAGTAGGTTGGCACAATCCCCACCTTTAAGTACAAAGACGGTTGGATGCAACGTTTAGGCTTTCCAAATGTTTGTGACAATGTGTCCTTTTGCATTTATAGTAGGCATAAAATAAAACCTAGTTTTGCGTGCCCTATTCCTGGCAAATAATCATTTACTAACGAGACATAATTCAATAAAATTTTATTTATAGTATCAAATCATAACAAGAGTTATCTCGAGACACTTTACAGATAAAGTAGGTCTAGACCACACTCTATAATTTACAATGCCCAAACAATTCCAGTGATTCCCCCGAGAGCAAGCGTTAGCAGTGGCTAATGCGGCAGTGGCTAAAGCGACAGTGGCGAGGAAAAACTCCAATTTAGGAAGAAACATCGGACAGACCCAGGCTCTTGGTAGGCGGTGTCTGACGGCGCCGGTTGGGGGTGTGATGAACAGTGGCAATAGTAGTTACACTAAAGATAATGGAACAGCGACTACAGATGGTAGTCGTAGTAGTTCATGTCATAACAGGGCACTGCAGGGCACTGCAGGGCGCTACAGGATGTAGCGTGGCACAGCAGAGCATGGGTGGATGTAGCAGGACGCAGCCGGACACTGCAGGGCATCGCAGAGCGTAGCCCATAATACGCATGCATTGACAATTCAAAACCAACCATACCTTCCACATACTCCATGACCATGCAGAGGTGCCTGCGCGTCTCAAAAGAGCAGAACATCGAAACCACAAATGGGTTTTCGGCAAAGGTGAGGATGTCTCGCTCCACAAACACCTGCTGGATTTGGTTCCTAAGCATCAGGTTCTGCCGGTTGATCTTCTTCATGGCAAAACGTTGACGGGTCTCCTTGTGGCGCACCAGGAATACAGTCCTGCGTGGCGGGGTAAGGGAGGGAGGAGGACAAAAGGAGAGAAAGAAGGAAGATTACAGGACAAACAGGGACAGGAGAGTTTGAAGGGAACGGCAGGAACGGAGAGAGATGCATTGAGCGAAAGAAGGCGGGATAAAAAAATTAAAATAAAAAAAATGAGAAAACATACACATCACTTACTAGTGAACATCAGTTCAGACTTGAAATGAAATTGCCCAGACAAATTCGAAGTGTAAACACAAAAATACTACCAAAACAGACATGCTTATTTTACTTTCCTTCCCGCTTTTATTGGGCTCTCTGCGGTGTCCACGAAAACTTGAGCCAGTCGGGCCACAACAAAAGAAGTCTGTCTTACTCACCCATAGGCGCCATTACTAATGAGCTTGATAGTCTCAAAGTCGCTCTCCAGTGGTTTCCTGCGAGGAGGGGTGCAGGCTGCTCGGCTCTGAATCACACACACACAAAAAACAGAGGGAAAATAACTAATTAGTTGCTGCATTACATCTGGAAAGCGTGAATCCATGCACTTCAACACTTTATTGTGATAATGCGTCTGCCTGTATTAACAAGTGCTATGCTCGCCATTTAAACTGCATCTATCTAAGCAACCCCCTTCAGTACTGTTTTATATTTCTTCAATACAACTGCCGTTACTTCACCCACCACTGTTTGTTCTGTCAAACTGAGTCACATTACAATTCATTATAACTACTTTAGAACTGTTTAACGTAAGCTGGTACCTGTACAGGTGTGGCCTCTCCCGTCTCATCAGACTCTCTGCTGGCGGCTCTGTGACTCGGACTCGTCTGCTCCAGGTGGACCATCTCTGTAACAGCAGCAGACACACGGCTCAAACTGCTTTCACTTGACATGTAGATCAGGGAGGACAATGAGTGCTTATTCAGCTGTTCGCAAATCACCCTCCTAACTGACTTATGATGCTTAAAAGGTGCAGTAGGTAAGACTTTCTGTCATATTTGCTGAAACTGACCCTATGTTCCAGTAGAACTACATAAAGCAGGTAAATAAAATAAAAAATCCGGCTCCTCTGGCACCACCTCCAGCCTGTAGTGCGATTTGCGAAAGTCCACAGCTCCCTGTTCAGATGCACCAATCAGGGCCGGCAGGGGTGGTGTCTAACTGCGTGTCAATCAGTGCTCATGCACACACATTCATTCGCCCTTGTGGGGGGGGAGGGGCTTAGGAGACCGTTTTGGGCTTCAGCAGAAAGGGGGGAGGGACTGAGAAGTTGTCGATGTTAAAAAATTTTGGCTAAGTCCTGGATCTTCACAATCCTACCTACGGCACCTTTAACAGAACTACAACAGTCACTGTATCCAAAAATCCTCATTTTTGCTGGCGTTTTCTATTTCACGCGATTAGTTTATAATGTTGGTCTAATGTAAGGTGTTCCGATTCAGTTAAATGATGCTCTACTCTGCCGAATATCATACAAAGCAGTACTGACTGACAAGGACTCCTGCATTCCTGACATAGAAACTGCAGCAGGAACAGCGTCATTAGCATTACTGTTCCCCCATGGTATTTAAACTTGACAGAGATCTCGTATTGAGAAAACAGAGATTTTTGAAAATCATGATTTAATTGTGGTAAAATAGGGCGCATTCAGTAAAATTCATCCAACAACAAAGTATTTTAAAATGCCTAAATAGACAGTTTAGCATGTAAATACTAAAATCTAAAAAAAAGAAATCTGCATTTTCACAGCCAAATTCTAAACATTTGATCTCCCACTACATACAGTGCTTCGGCGGTACCAGTAAGTGCCAGTCATCTCAAGAATTGGGTGTGCCAGTGTCAGATGAACTGTGGGATGAGGGCCTGTCCAGTATACAGCGTCCTGTATACACAGCTGTTCTATCAATTCTAGATATCGATTTAATTCAATTCTTAAGTCTTAAACGTGGGGTATACTCGCCGCAGCCGACCTGTCAAGCGCCAGTGTGACGTCATGGGAGCGCCGTGACGGTTTATACTCGCGCGTGGTGGTCGCGACACTAGTTGCAGTCTTCTCCTGAACAGAGGTGGCGCTAATGAGGAAAGGTTACAGACTTTGCTATTTCTACGGACTAGAAGAAGAAGACAAAAAAAGGTAAACAACGGCAGAACTGGCAGCAGCATTGACGTCAATGCTTCGATTCGATGACCAACTTCGTCGGATCGAGCCTTTCATTCACCATAAAAGAACTCATCTTAACCCAGCAAGTTTACAAGAGAGACCTGCAGTCACTCTGAGAGTCCTGGCATCCGGTTGCCCTCGAGCTCGTTCATGCTTCCTGTTTCCGCTTTGTCGTGCACCTTCCGCCCTCTGGTCGCGCACTCAAAATCCTGGCGCGCCAGCAAGATCTACGTCTTTTTGACGTCACATTGGCGCGAGCGAGCTCGGCTGCGGCGACTGTAAAACGGCCCTTACACAGATTGCATTACTCTAAAACTAAAAACTTTGTAAAATATTTCAATCCTTTTCTCCTTTACTCGGTGATACTGTAGATGTGGTAATGCTGAAGGATCACTATCGCACTTATGCTGGCACTGTCCAGTACTAAATCATTTTTATGTGTGTGATTTTCCAAAACACCATAAAGTAAACATTGTGCCAGACTGTATATTGGCAATATTTGGCTGCTTTGACAGGACCCATCAAAAGCAGGCTCTCAAGGCAGGTAGCTAAAATAATTATATTACCAAACTGGAAGTCTCCATTGTCCCTTCTTTTCAGAAGGAGCCTCAATGAAATGCTTCTATTGCAACGATGGAACGGATTTGTTTTAGCAACACGGAATTTATTATTATTTATTAATTTCCTGAAGGTTTGGATGCCGTTTTCGACAATGCCTAATGAGACCTAACTGTAACTGGAGCTCTGCTGCTGTAGAAAAGACTGTCAATCAGGATTGATTGTGGGTGCATGTCGAAGGGTAGCGCGGACACGCGCCTTACACTGCGCGCCACACAGAGAAAAAAGTGAAAGAAAAAAAAAAGAAAAAAAGAGACTGTGTGCGTCCAGAGGATAATCAGTTGAGCTCGCGTGTGTGAGTCTTTGAGAACTGTAAGTCCCATAAATTATGTTGTCAGTTCATTTAAGCCTGTTGTTGTATTGGTCTATAGTTCTTGTAAATTTAAGTAAGTTAGCTGGTAATTTGTGTTGTTCACCGGTTAGCTAGTTTGCACGTGGCTGTTGATATATAATGCAGATTGTTGGAAGCCCTTGCTCACGTTTGTATTTAGCTACATTATTATATTATTATTGAATTATGCTGCAGTAGTTACACTGCATTGATAAAGTGTGATTAATAGTGGGTTTGTTGTTGTTGTTTGCTAGCCTATATGTATACTTCCTATGCATTGTGTATGGTAGCCTTCACAATGTTATTTCTTTCTTTGCAGAACCACACACAAACACACAGCCGTGTTCGTACTGTTGCTTTATGTAATAAAGCGTCAAAAGAGATAAGTTGTCTCCATCCGTGTTTTAACAGACACACCTGGGGCGAAGTTGGAAACCAGAATCAGCTTAAATACAGTCCTAAACTAGTCCTCAGTAAGAGCTGCTATGTTGTATCTTCATTCTGTGCAAACTCTCTGCTTTTTTTCCTGCATACTGACAGACATTCTGGCAGTCCCCAACCTGTATGTTTGTCGTTAGCTTTTTTTAATTTTTTTTATCCTTGACCCTGTTGGCGGAAGGGGCAGTCTCGTGTTTTGCCAATATTGCTGTCGATGGAACCGTTTTCAGGACTTCTAGGTAAAATGATTCCACTTATCAAATTTAATGGCACGGGGTGCTTACTAATATTGTGTTGGTTTTGTTATTACAATGTATAATACAGTTATTATAAAGTAATGAAATAAATAAATAAATCAGCGTTTCACCTTCCAAGGGATCCCTGGTGAGGCCGAGCTGGCTGATGATGTATCTGGGAATATCGGTCTTGATGCCCTGGCCCACCTTGGCTTGGCCCTCGGCAACCTCCAAACGTTGGTAAAACTCCTCCGGATCAAACTCCTGTAGAAAAGCAAGAAAAGACGTGCTGTAGTTGCAGCAGCTGTGGTTGCGTTGCATTTTAAAATAACATTTAGCTTGCCTTGGCTGTTGTAAAGCTAAACCCAACTACAATAGCAGTGTTTTCCCTGGGTTTGTGGAAGACTTAAGTGCACATATTTGTTGCGGGGTTTAGGGGTCCTTCCTTAAGAAAATGTTACATTTTTCAATAAAAAAATAAATGCAACTTGACATCATTTTGGACCCTTAATATTACTATGTCTATGTCTAAAACATTGGAAAAGCTAGAGCAGATAATAAATAAATAACTCAAAAAAGCTTAAAGACAGAACTTGCTAGAGAAGTCGACTGGGGACCGACCACAATCATTAGATCTGAGAAAAGACGTTTAGTTAGTTTTGACCCTCACACTGATTTTACATTCATTCGGCTTAGGTGGTGCCCAAAAGGACTCTGGTGCTGCCCGTTAGCCTTATAAAATGGTAGGGAAAACCCTGACAATAGGGCAGGAAAGTGTTGCAAAAGAAACACACACAGTCCCCTGACAGAAAAGCTGCAAACTACAGTCCAGGAAAAAAAAGGAAACACAATTGCAATGTGATGACAGAGTTGGTAAGAAAGAAGGTTGAAAAAGCAAATCCAGCTCGTTTCTCTTAGTACTTGTAAACTTTAACTATCAATTACACACTTACTGTCAATATTAAATGGCTTATTAAAAAAGGACTACAACTTCAAACATCATCCTGTCCAGCAAAGTAAACCTGCCGTTGCTTATTCCACACGCACCTAACTGTCTAATTATTACTGCTACAACTGTCATTACTACACCATATCATCAATGTGTGTGAGTCACCGAGCTGTGACATCTGCATTTAAAAAGGGGACAGATATTTTGTATAAGGCTCTAAGCTGATAAGTATGATGGGCATCATGTTGATATCGTGTCACTCCTGTACCCAGGATCCCCACTGTGTCTTACCAGACACTCCAGGAGCCTGGCAGGCCGGGAGATGATGATGAGAATCTTCTTGACCAGTTTGGTAATGATGGTTACGTCCTCGCTCTCCGAACGCTCGTACGCCTGATCGGGAAAGAACAAAAAAGGATGATGGATTATTATTGCGCCTTAATCCAATTGGCGCGATAGCCGTGAGGCAGCGCGTCTCGCCCACAGAGGCTGTCTGCACTTTGGCTCTTTTTATTTTTAGCATCCATTTCATCTTCTTACATTATCTGTTGGTGATTCAATAGATCAGCGCTGTTATTTCAACATCTTGCATCAATACTCGTATCCGTTTACTGCCTTGTCCAATTTATAAATAATAGAAAACACTTGCGGATACACTTTTTATTAACACTTACTGTCTCCATATCTTAGTCTAACATTGCCTTGCCATGGTCAAACAGCAGGTTTAGAGTCTGCGTTTCAAAGGTGGCGTAAGAGTGATGATGTCAGTCAGAGTTCGGGTTAGACAGCTGACCATTTTGTAACCGGCTCTGTGTCTTACCCAGATTTGTTTTAAAAAAAAAAAAAGAAAAAAAGAAAGAGCATTACAAACCAGCAATTCTAATTCCAGAGAAGAACCAGCGGGCACAGGGACAAATTCAAACGGTTTAACATGTGACAAGTAGGGACCATTTGCTTAAAATAAACTCTCTCTCGCTCTCTGAGCTGGAAAATCATTTCATTGGCAAGATGGAAAAATAATTACAGAAATGTGGCTTTATTGGAAATATAGACAAAATGTCATAACTGTAGGATAAACTAAGCTACTAGGAGACCGAATGAACACAAGAAAGCACTGCATCGACTGTACTAACTGTAGCTGAAAAAAAAGATGGTAATTCATCCAACTTTCTGATTAAAAAGAGAAAGTAGTTCACGTCTGCAGCAGAAGCTGTAATCTGTTTTGCAGAAGGCAGCATGTGCTGCAGTGAAATTGTAGCTGGAAAGGTTATGTAATAAATCATTATATAATCAAACACTTGCACAGGTCTAAGTAATGATATAAAATGACAACACAATTACTGTCCAATGAACTGGAAACGGTGAAGAATGAGAACCAATCGTACAGGCAACTCCAATTCAATGTTCCCAGTGAAGCTACAGCACAGCATGCAATGTCCCAGAGGGCAATCGGAGCTATACCAACAATCACAAATCCACTGACGATTTCTCGGAAGGAACAAACACCGGCTGAACAGTTGCGCGGCTGAATGCTAATCAAAAACAAAAACGGTGTCCGTGTTTTCAAGAATCGGAGGGGAAAAACATCTTTTAAAAAGACGAGAAAACACTCACCTCGTGCAGCAGCTTCTCCAGTTTCTCCTGCAGCTCCACAAAGTACCTGGAGGTGACCAGGCCTTTCTGGGACTTGTCCAGACAGTCTCTGGCGAGCTCCACCAGCTGGTGCTGGATGAAGCCCAGCACGCCATCAGCCAGGGGCAAAGCAGTGTCTGGGGAACACTCGGCGATGACGTCCAGCAGCCGACCCTCCATTTGGGCTGTCGCCTAGATAACCAAGATGGAATACTTCATTTAAAATGGTGACAGTAGCATTAGGGAGCCTGCACACTGCCTGCGTGGCGTTTCTGTTGCGTGGCGTTATCTATGTCTTTGCGCACCAGAAACGTGTGCGACGCGGCGCTGCTGCTGCTAGCCTCGTCTGTACACATGTATGTTTCCCATTGATAAAATGAAATAATAGCGTGTTCTTCAACTTTATTTTGTCAAAATCTTTGTTTGTACATTTGTTTGCACATATTTCGATATACATATTTTTATATTTCAATTCCCTTTCCTGAAATAATACAGTCCATGTTGTTTTATCAGAATCCAACTGAATACTGATTTGATTACAGCAAAGACCACGTCGGCAGTATTGACGGCAAAATAGGCTACAGAATATTTCGTTTGATCTGTATTGACAGGTGTAATATTCGAAAAATTGCATTTATATCTGTATTTATGTCAAAACCTAGAGACTTCAAACATCAAAATGTCATTTATTAATATGTATTTTTGTTAAAATGACATATAAACATCTTTTTGTATTCTATTTTGCCTGGAAACGCTTCCAACACGCTTGTGTGTCGCGTGAAAAATAAAATAGTCTGTCCTATTTCTAGCATGCACGCGTTTTCGGCGCCTGAGACGTGCGTGTCACGCAGGCAGTGTGCAAGCTCTAAACCTGTTAACCTGGGAGCCGAAATAAAAACATGCTCACGCTACGCAGCCGGTGTGCAGGAGCCCTTATATTAACGCTTTCTTTTGAGTCGCTCGCCAAAAAAGGTGAGCGAGTGATTTTGACTTTGCAAGGAGTGTTAAAAGTCTCCTGTCCTGGTTTTGTGTGTGTGTAAAAAATAAAAAATAAGCTTGTTCACACGTTAGTAGATCGTCTTTTCCCATGGAGATGCATTAGCAAACTAAAGCTGTTTAGCAGATACAGATCAGAGAGAGAAAGAAGGCAAGAAAAAATAACACACACACACACACACACACACACACACACACACACACACACACACACACACACACACACACACACACACACACACACACACACACACACACACACACACACACACACACACACACACACACACACAAACAAACACACACACACACACCCAGCTTATACCTTAGGAAAGCGTTCTTTGTAGACATGATTCATCATGACAATTTCATTGTCAAATGTTCCACAGGTCCGTCCAGGGCTGCATGAGAAACCAGGTAAAAGAGAAGAAAAAAAAAAAGAGATCAGAACAAAAAGTTAATAATTTATAAATGCTAAAATTGAATCATAAAAACAAACAATGGAACTAATTTGCAAACTGATCAGGGGATGGAGTAGTGATAGATGGGACGGGACTCCCATTACAGAAGCATGTTTAAAGTGAAATACTTGCACCAGCTAAATGCTAAACGCGGATATATATTGAAGCCGTAAAACAATATCACAAAACTGTCCTATTAAAGCCACACGAGCTCTAAACATTTTCTAACGAGTACATTTGAAAATGTCTGACTGAAAGTGTTTACTGCCGGCCCGGCTCATAAACACACAGCGTGTTTGAATGGAACGCTAATGTGATTCAGATCAGGTTTTCGTGTGCAGGATCCGTGGCCACATCTGTTGTGTGCGCAGGGCTTCAGTTACTGGAGGGCACCTTTAAAACTGTCCATTCGCATTACAAATCAATGCACTGTCATCGCACATGTTAAAAATAGCAAGCCAGGGTGCCCCTATACATCACATACTACAAATAACAATATCAACATGTGACATGCACTTTACTATTTCTGGGTAACCGCAGCAGTTGCACAGCGGTGGTTTTATTTGAGGGCAATGGCAATAGTTAACCCCTTGGGAACTATTTGAGGGCAATAAGAAATGCTTTACACACCCTCTGGAGCAATTTGAGAGCAACGGTAGACACTTATCAGACATCCATTTTCCACAGTCATGCGCTCAGTCATTTCGGGGTTTTTTTTCCTGATGAATTTTTAGACAACTGATCAGTGGTCAAAATTAACAGACAACTTAAAAAAAAAAACGCAGCGTTGCTGGATGGATAAGTACCTTTGCTTGTTAACTTTTCCGTTTGGTTATACAACCAAACTAACCAAAACTAAAAAGTTAACGAGCCTACATCCTTGTAAAAGTTCTGACTTAACTATACACTGGACCATTTTCTCCTCAACACCCTCCACAGCCCATTAGAAAAGTCTCCAGCGACCTCAAAACTCTCCACCACAAGCGCCATTTAGAATTTAGAGGGAGCAGCTATGCTAAATGATGAGGAAATGCTATATTCTAAATCCAGGGAATCACTAGAAACCAGCACAGAGGCTTTTCTCTTCTCTTCTCCAGAACCACATAAAATAATGATCACGCCATTTTGAAATCCTTCCAGCTAGTATTTCATTTTTTCAAATCATTAATGAAAGACTTCACAGAACACTTGCCCTACTTTGGTTGGTTTGAGGCTAAGCTGCCTTCTTATAAAATGTGCTAGTTTCCATTTCTGTTTAGAGCTCTGCTACTAATAAGTATTTTATGTTTGTCTCTCATAAAAAAAAAAAAATCCATGTTTGGGTAAGCAGCTGTGTAATGGAGGAAAATATACAGGAGGCTGTCACCCCCCCGCGCTCATTTGTATTGCCTAAAAGCTTCTGGAAAGGTGGAATGCTTTATATGAGCTCCACAGCTAGCATCTTCAATTAGTACAGCAGAAGTTTCCAAGCACAGTGGAGCAAAAACAGCGCAGCATCACATTGCAGTTATGGTTAGACATACCTCTTGGCCGGGCCAAAAAGTGACAAGTACATGTTAGCCAACAGGGCAATTAGAATGGCAGGGGAGACACTTTGGTTCCAGAATGAAAACTAAAAACGGCACGGTCATGGCTTTTACTCTCCCCTTTCGTTCACACTCAGGGCATTGATGTTCAACAGGTTACCTATTGAACTATAGGCTTCCATGAGTTGTTTAAACTAGAAGGGTTGATTTGGCTAACCGGCTAACCAACCCGGGTAACACAGAAGGGCTTGACTGCATTTTAGCCACACCAGCTGCAGTATCCATCAACACTGCACTTACACACAGTGCTTGGCACTATCTTTGTGGGGACCCATCATTGACATAATGCATTCCCTAGCCCCTCACCCTAACCTTAACCATCACAACTAAATGCCTATCCTTAACCCTTATCCTCCCCCTAACCATAACCTAATTCTAGCCCGAATCCTAAAACCAAGTCTTAACCCTTAAACAGCCCTTTAAAGTTGTGGGGTTTTGGTCCCCACAAATATACATATAACAAGAACGAACACACACACACACACACACACACACACACACACACACACACACACACACACACACACACACACACACACACACACACACACACACACACACACACACACACACACACACACACACACACACACACGTCTAAATTGGCTACAACATTCAGCATACCGCTGTAGTGTAATCACGCTAGGGCTGCACAATATGAGGAAAATATCTAATTGCGATTATTTTTGACAGATATTGCAATTGCGATGCACGATATTGGAGGGAATGATAATTTTTCTATCATTATTCTCATTTTCACTGTACAATTAAAAACATTAAAATGATTATAGTGCGATTTTTTTGCGAGGATCTGTACCAGACAAAGATTTTTTGCCTTTCAGTCTGTAGGATAGGATTTGTAGTTCGGGACGTCTCTGCAGCCCCACAATACTTCATTCAGAATGGTTAGACACACATAATTTAGCCTTCAACAAATATTCGCCCCTGTAAGCAGTGTTGGACTTCATTGCCAGGCCTCATGACATGATCCTCTGCCATTAACCTACAGCATTAGCCAGCAGAGGTGTGGCCTTTTTGCTTCCCATTCGAATCAAACTAATCTGATAAGGTTATCACTTCTCTCAGCGGAGTGCAGTGCTACAAACATGTCTGTGCAGTCCATACATCCCGCAGTATAGTTATTGTACGATTCAAAAGCCAGGCTACCTGAGACTGCGTGAGCGGAGCCTGACAGGGGGAGAGGCGTGTGCTCCTTCTTCGTCCGCCACGCTCTCTGTGCTCCGGAAATGTTTGAACAGGAAGTGGAGATCATCTTGCGTGGGCTGGAAGGGCAACTGGTGCAATAACTCCTGGGAAGAAGAGGACTAAAGAGAAATGGGGAATGTGAGGAGAATGAGAGAAGTAGAGAGTGGAAAGGGATATTGTAGAGAGGTCAGCGTACAGGAATCTGTAAACAAAACAATAATAGTGGCTGAATACTCAAACTTATTTCCCACTTTTGTCTTCTTTCAGCTGCACATTTGTATCACCGTCAGGTTGCACTTCTGCTGCTCTGATGATACAACATCCTGTGTTAAAAAGCTTGCTCACACCCCTGCTCTCTCAGATTCATTCATTATCCGGGGATGCTCAGGCTTTCTTGCTCAACTATAGATCTAAATGAGATGTAACACTTAACAAGGACATGCTGAGTAAGTAGAACATCAGAAATCCCTTTAGGTTAAGGAAATGCAGTGAGCTTTAGTGTTCTGGCTCTCCTAAAGCAGGATTTCTTTTCTTTTTTTTCCCCCTTCCCTGCTGCAGCATGCCCTGAGGTACGCAGCAACGGCTGTTGTGTTGGCAATGCATGCATTAAGTTTTCTCTTTCCAAGACAAAATGTGTGACACGCAGCCTGGAATTTATGAGAACTCCCATCTGGCTGGGCTCTTGTGTTTCACTGGAGGAAGAGCAAAGGGAAGAGTGGCTCATCTCACGAGGAGGAAAGAGACGAGCCGGACAGAGAGACAGAAAATAAAGTGAAAAGGAAAACAGAGAGAAAAACACACAGAGTAGGAAAAAATAAGGGCTAGAATGGGGGGAGGGAGGGGGGGGGGAGATACGCCGAGGAGGAAACTAGAGAACAGAACCGAGCGAGAGCAGCATAAAGACCTCACTGACAGCGAGCCTGAAAGAGGGGCATTGTGTGGGGAGGGCTGACCTCACCGTCTCCAAGCCATGTGGCTGGCCGTACAAAATTACAGCCGTGACAGAGGAGGGCAGGTATTGTTTTTACAGCCAAGTGCAGTTTCGGTAATGACTTTCTAGACAAATTCTCTCAAGATAACGAACAAAGAAACCGTCAACAAATAGCTGACGGGTGTAGCTGGGCAGCACGTCGCGCTCCCTGCCCTTTTGACTTTTCCCTGAAAGGATATAAGCCGAGTGGGGAAATGTGAAACGCTGTACAGTCCCTCCTCATGTGTGAGGTCATCCAGGAAAAAGTAGCCATGCATTTCAACAAGACCCGTGTTATTTTAGCGATAAGACCAACTCCTGTACTTTCCCTGGGTCAAAAGGGGGCTACGCAGAGTAAATCATTTCGGTGGTCATATGGTAAAAAATTAACCTAATCACTCTTTAAAAAAAGTTTATTGTTAAATTCAGGCAGAAAACAGACCATATGTGTATTGTAATTGTCATGTATGTAGGTATAAAACTGTCCCTGCTAGACTATAAAACCTTCTAGGATAACTCTGGGGAAAAGCATCCGAGGATCTGTTGTGGAAAGAGCGATAAAAGGCCGCTGATGGAGAGATGCATCATCGTTGGACATATCCTGTTATGACTGAGTCATTAAAAGTACACAACATCCACTTTCCAGTCAGCCGTTCTGGATAAATCAACTGTCTGCAGAGACTGCGGTCGACCAGAATGTCACGTGACGGTGTTGGTGATGGTTCCGCAACCGGTGGAAATTAGGAGTAAGCGATGTCACGCGTTTTTTTAGGCTATAACAATAATATAATATAATATAATATAATAATATAAGGCTTTAACATTTTTTGTCACATACAGCAAACATCTCCTCACTATGCACTAGCTGGCGGTCCCCTGGACACACTGTGTGGCTGTAGACAGCCCAGGCTCCACAAACGGCAACAGAAACAAACTGGGCCAACTTGCGCCAAGGAAATAAACAGTGTTCCAGCCAATAACCGACAAGAAGGATTTTGGGGTAGGGGTTGGGGGGGTGGGGGTTAGTGCGCGGAAGCACGGAAGGGAGGGGGAGGGGACGGGATGAGGAGGAAGGAGGAAGGAGGGGCGAGCTAGCCTCCGTTTTGTTTGACAATACTTCGAACGTCAACAAGAAGTGACGTCACCCGACATCGCTTAGAGCACCTTTGAATAAGCTTGCGGTCTTCTGCTGTGAGCCGTTTGTCAAAAAAAAAAAAAAAAAAAGGTATAAAACACCACTTTCACAGCTCATCTTAAATATGACCCAGGCGCAGAGCGCTTTTTATAAAAGAACTCACTCTGTAAACTGGGGTCTACTGTAAATCAACAAGCATTTATAGGTTGTTGATGCATTCCCTACACTGTGTGTATTAATCGGATGGGATTTACAGGTCAGTGCGTCAACACCATAAGCTTACGAGACACCGCGGGCCCTGTAAGCTGATGGATGAGCGGAGTATAAGTAACACCGGGAGCTAAGCGGTCCCATGACAGTGGTTCGGAGAGGGGATTGAATGTCTGATGAAGGAAAGCGACGGAGTTCGCTGCCACTGACGACTGCAGGAAAAGTTTTGTCGTTGCTGTTGAGAAACACAGGAAGAGATTCAGCTTACAGATACCGATGAACTGGGTGCACTGGTGCAGTATCCAGACGAGGGAACGGACGCCACAGACCACCTTCGCCCGTCCGCTCTGCGAGAAACAAAACAGAGAAAGAGACGGCTCAGTGGTAGCTCCCACATCCTGTTGACTCACTCCAACCTTCAAAGCTTCGCCTTTCTACACCTGCAACTGTCATTTTATGCAAAATCTTCCCATGCAAGTTGAAAGTGATAACATCTGATGCTCGAAACTGTGTGTGTGAGAGATATAAAAAATTAAATAAATAAAAAGAGACACCAGACGGCCGTGTTCTTACCTTTCAGTGCGGGCCAGTTGGCTACACCGATGCAAAAAAAGAGGAAGACACAAATGGAGAGGAAGAGGGCAGGCAGAGACACAAAGTGAGAAAGAATATAAATAAACAGTGTTCAATGATAGTGACCGTGTAGGTCTGGCTGTCAGAGTCATAGCACTGTTTGTCTCTCCCAGCACTGCTGCTGAGCACCTGCCAAGCTGCCATAATACTGCAGCACTGAGACCCACAGACACTTGACTCATTATACACACACACAAAATATATGTAAAAAAACACACACACAAAAAAACAAAACAAAACAAAAAAAAAAATATATATATATATATATATACACACACAAAATAATAATTAATAATAATTTTATATATATATATATATATATATACACACACACACACAACACACACACACATACAAAATATACACACACACACACACACACTCACACATTATATACACACACACACACACACAATACATATACACACAAACATTACAGTAAACCTCAACCTTTATGTGTGAAATGTCCATGTGTAATAGTGTCTCCGTGTCCATTGTCCCCCTACTTTTCCACCCAATATGGCACTCTGAGGACGTGGCCTAATTTCCCTCACTGATTCAATCGGTGTTGCCAAGGATGGTCAAACCTTTTTCTCCCACAAGCCAACTCTTGGGGACACGCAGCTACACTACGACTGCCACAATGAAACTGGATGGTTCTGCTTTGAGGACGACTGAGATCGGAGGATTACTCGGGGGAATGAGACGTGTTGGTTTTCCCATCTGCTTCATATCCCACATGTATGTCATCCGCTAGGTGTTATTACAACGCCCTACTACGGTACTAATGCTAGGTCGTTTTATTAAGGCCCTGCAAGGACTAAGAGGATAGAAGCTTAAGATTAAAAACAAGGCTCTGAATCAATGTTAGAATGAATGCCTGGGGTGTAAAAGGAGAAATAAACTATTGTGAGCCCAAATATTGGCAGTCCTCACATCCTAAGGTTAAAAATAAAAAAAGCATCTTGAATGGTGAAGAGGGAGCTTCCTTCATTTGCATTAAAAAAAAAATGATTTAGTTATTCTTCATGCGAATGAATGCCAACTATTGTGTGTTTGGCTCTTCCATGTTCACATGACAGAGTAATTCACAGCTCACAAATGACATCACAGCTTGTGTGAATAACAAATACACCCAGAGGAGACTCCAAAGTGCAGTCACAGCATCTGTCTCCGCACTTGCCGCTTAAATAGTCTCCAGAAATTTAGATGAGTCATGCAGGCTCGTGCGACGCAATTCTATCAGGAGGCTTCCCCTCTCCATCCTCAAGCGTATGGTGCAATACGCCATACTGCACTGCAACATCAAATGCAAATTCATAACACGTGATATTTGAAATAAGCGTATACATTTATAGTACACTATTTTCTGCGACTGAGCGAGGGTGCCAGTTACAGCTACTATTCCTCTAAATTCCAGTGAGTATATACACAGCTGCAAGAAGCGTGATGAGAGGGCAAGCTCTGCAATTTTCGCCATAATCACAGAAGCCCTGAGTAATGAGCGTGTGCTCCGACTTTCCGCCTTAATTGGCTTGACAAATGCCAAGACCCACGTCCAGCAAATGGCCCTGGGGCCCTTCAGCTGGTTGGACTTGCTTCTCCATTGCCTCATTTCCACCACAGAGGCAAAAGGGAACTAGCCAGGGCACGTTCGTGATTCATGCAACTCAGTTTCCTCTAAAACCAAGTTTTTTAGGTTGTTTTATTTTTAGCATGTTGTGTTTAACTTAAAATAAGTTGTTGTTTTGGATTGGCAGGGCATTAACCTCTGTGCGGAAATATTGGCGTTTATTTCTTATGTTTTGAACTTAAGCTTTCTACAGTTTTGTCATCTTTGCAGGAAGAAAGATGAACCTACTCCGATGTTAAAATATGCATTTAATCCAGGCATCCTGAACTGCAATCTATCAGTCTTAACAATGTTCCAGTTTTTTTATATTAGGTAGGAGAAATACTACTGCTTGCAATGTGGCTGAGCTCAAGTGCCTTAGAACAACTCCATGTTAAAAACAGCAGTTAAGTTCATTCTTACCTGCGTGCAAACTGGAAGTTGGCAGAAGTGCTTGCAGAGACATTTCTGGGGCTTTCTGAAGGGCTGCTGCCAGCTGAAGAGACAAAACAATTAAAAATTAACAGTTACAAACATTAAAAATGAGTACAAGCTGAAATATGTATAGGAATACTATGTATGGGACTATTTGTATGATGAATCATGCCAGCAGCTGTCCCCTTATTTTACATTATCAGTTAGAATAAGGCTCAGTGATCATTTTGCAACTGATTTAGTTCAACCTGAAACAATCCCAAAAAAAAATTATAATTTGAATCACAGTGACACACCACAGAAGTTAGTCATGTTCCCTGCCTAATCAAAAAGAATGTGCGGACAGCAGAGAGTCCTGTTGTTGATCACACCACATGCACTCTTGAAAGGGTCACTAAAAGGGTTTTCTTGCCAGCAAAGCACTGACGCACCCTGAGTGCAGAGAATCAGTGAGTCTCCATTTAGCACCTCAGGCAGCTGGATGAAGACATGACTAACCTGGAAGAGGCTATACAAAAAATATCATCATGAGGAAAACTTCTGTATGTCTTGTGCACTATACTGTGGGCACATGATGGTCCAACAGCAATGGAAACTTGATAAGGGAAACCAGTGCTAGTCTTGTGACATACATCAAAAACAACAAAGGTTAGGCTGAGGGCACATATACTAAAAACAGAAAAAGCTAACGTGGTGGGCTCATCATTCCATCCTAACCCGCTTGCCTGTGTTTTCCATGCGATCGTGTCTATGTGAAGTATGTGTGACGAGCCTCCGCTCTAAATGCCAATATCACACACTGAGCCGAGTGGACACGCAACAAAAAAACAACACGAGTACCTGTGGCAAGCGGGAGGGGCGAAAGAGGTCGCGAGAGCGTGGGCGACGGGGTCCCGACTGCCAAACTCCTTCTCTTGTTGTTACGGGAACTGTGAGAGGACGAAAACAAACACAACATTTGATTATGCAAGACAATTACAGACACAATCACTCAGCAACGCCGCTTTATCAGAGCAGTAAACAGTCGGGCAAAATAAAACAGAGTCAACCTATGAACTGGAGTTGTTGATCGTGATAATGAAAAACACTGATAACTGTTATGATCCTGGTAGGCCAATGGTGTTTATACATCCACATGCACGCATAGCTACAAACATGTTTGTATGTAAATATAGAGATAGAGATATATATATATATATATATATAGAGATAGAGATATATATATATATATATATATATATATATAAAACAATAATAGAAGTATTTCTGACTCCAGGAGTTACCAGAGGCAGAGTAGGGGCGGGTCTTGGCGGAATGCATATGGGCAAAAGTAAATCAAAACTACCATAAATAATAGGCTGTGCTCCTGCCGAGCATTTCCGAATAACTCTCTTGCAAACTTATTGCTGGCGTGCCATTGGTCGAGCTACTTCTTGCCAATAGTGGCTACGGCTGGGTACCAAATTCGATACTTTTTAGGCAGCGACCAAATTGCTTGCTTAGTATCGAAAAAATGCCTAGTCATTCAATATCAAAATTTCAATACCTAAGGAGTAAATCTCAGGGTCAGTGAGCCAAAAAGCATGCAGCATGCTTCTAACAAGATCTAATAATGCTGGCGATTGGCTGTCTAGCGTTGTAGAGACACGCAGGAAAAACTCTACGTTACGCACAGAGACGGGGCCCACTTAGTAGGAGCTGAAAAATAAATAAAAAGATATGTGCCGTAATGTGTAGTTTTGTAATTTATTTTTGTTAAAATGGATTTGATAACATTGGCATTGAAAAAAAGTTACATTCAGGAACCATTATCGAAGTCACGGTATTGGTATCAGTACCGGAAGAAAATGTAACGATACCCCAGCCCTAATGGTGGCACGCGTGCTTTTTCTACAGTATATATATATATATATATATATATATATATATATATATATACACACTGTAGAAAAAGCTTGAGTCCAAAGTTGCATCAATATAAATAAAAGCTGCTGTTATTTTCAGACCGGTTTGTTTGTGTTGTTTTGATGAAAGAGGGTTTACTTCTGCCATGCTGATTGGCTTAAACTTGTAACCAGTGCGCCTCTTACCAGTGCTCCTCTTTGTTGGACAAGCTTTGTTCAAGCTTGGTATCTTTTGTCAACTTCTTTGTAGCTCCTTTAAGGAAACCTATTTCTAAGAAAAAGTCCCATAATAAAAGTGATGGCTGACAGAGCTGTTTTAAAAGCTGGCAGATAATACTAGGTGACATTTCTCTAAGCATGACTCATAAATGCCTGTGTTATTACGATAGAGTTAAGTTTGAATGTTATTTTGTCCACTTCCTGTATATTTGTGCAAATATGGTGCCTTGTGCTCACTCTACATGTGCCAAAGTCTTCGTCCAGAATGGAATGTGGGCTTCTTTTTAGTTTGGCTTTTACATTCCCCACTAAACTGGATGGAATCCATCCCATCATGCTCTCCGTTTCATCCAGATGATGTCGATGCCATCTTGCCAAAAATGACCTAAAATTACTGAAGGGGGGGGGGGGGCCTGAGACGACAACAGAGCCTGACGTTTCTGGGTCGGTGCTGAGGCAGATTCACGCAGTATATGGCCCCCCCAACCTAAAAAGCCTCACGTGGCAGAGACGGCACAGCAACAGAGAGAAGGGAGAGCCAATAAATGCTTGACTTGGGCTCCAACGACACGCCAACATCGTCATCACAGAGTGACGCTGTGAGTGTGCACCATTTTCTTCTTATCAGAAAATAAATAAACAGACACCCTTTTCACACTATAGAGAGCCTGGATGGCATGAAAGCATAACTGTATCACACCACGATCACAAGAGAGCTCTTTTTAACACTTGTGATAAAGGCTACTCATACAACTGTGGTTTGTAGGGACTGTGCAGGCAGCCATCTAGCTATAGATGAATGTAGGCCACTGAGATGCAGGCCTGCATGTTTCACATGTCTGCTGATGATGAAGGGCTGCATTTATTCACTGAGCACCATTCAAAGTCACGCTGTGATTTATGGGTTACATGACTGATGCATGTTCCCTAGCTACACGGGAAAGGTGGATAGTTTAACGCTCCACATGATGTCTTTATCAGCTTGTGAATAGTTAGAAATGTATATTACATTACATTTAAAAGATGAGGTTTTCTTTCAGAACTTCGATCCTTAGCAATGGTTCTTGCAGTGTATGCCACTGACAGCAGCTATATTAGATGCATACTGTACTAGAATCACAACAGAACATTTCACGACGGAAATATTGGGATTCAAGGGAAAGGAAATACAAATTCCATAAATCACGATTAGGGCACTTTGAGCTCACTGATTGCCAAAAGACACACTGATTGCTTACAGGGCATGAAAGGCAAACGATACTGCTCTACTTTGTCAGGACTGATTCAATTTATCTTGCAGATAACACAACACTACAGTCCCACTAACAACATCAGTGTATCGATCCACACTGGGACTCTATGTCGCTTTATGCGACAGCTGGTAGCAGACAATGCAGTCTGGCCCCATACACAACACTATACAATGGCCACGTTTCTCCGTCGGAAACAAAACTAGGGCGGATGTAACGTTAGCAGACACATACAGCTACACACTGTATGCTACCACAGACACAGCAGTGACATTGTCAATCTAGAGTTGTAGCTACACTGATAATCGTACCATACACTGTAGGCGTTGCGTTTAAATGCTGTGAATCGAATAGCTCAACATAAACGTTCAACAAATTGCTGTTAGCCAGACAGTGTGAATGGCACAGCTCAGTGGGGAGCTGATGAGAACTACAGGGACAGCAGACGTTTTCGCTTTGCGGGCGGCGGCAGTCAAGGCTGTACCGTTATCACTGTTGTCTAGCTAGCTAGCTAGCTAGCTACATATTCAGAAAGACTAGCTAAACGTTAGTATCAGAACAGGCTGTGTTGTCTTTACCTTTTTGATCTTTTCATCATGGCCCCAGTCACAAAACTAGTTTTGTAGCTCGGCAACACGGTCCAATAGTAGTTTTGGTCAGACATGGTGATGGCGTTGACCGATAAATCCAATCCAGGTATGAGAATTGTATTCTCGTTAAAGTGGGAGCATCATGGTATACAGTCTCTCTTAAAGAGTTGTTATTGGTGGCGGTTGAGCCAGTACGCAGTGTCCGACGGCAGAAACTCCATTTAGTTTCGGTTCAAACTGACCCCAGACCCACGGTACCGGGCGGCAGCACGGTGATGATGAGCGACTGCAACGGCCATGTCCGCTCTGCTCCTTCTCCCTGTTACCAGCAAAATGTCCGAAACAGTCCGTCTACTGCGGGATGTGACATTATCGAGTGATATCTTCGCCAAAATGTAAGAGTGATACAAACTTTCCAACAGCACCAGTACCAGTTACGCCGCACTGCGCAGTCGCGTCAGCGCGTGCCAAACGGGGGAGGGACTAATGATGCCTTCAAGCACTGTCGGAAATATTGGGTTAACGACTCGAATACAAACTAACCACCCAGCGAAAAACAGAAAGAAGACTTTGTGTATGTGAAACGGCTGGGGACTTTTAAACTAGTTTTTCCATTCTGATTGCATCGTCAGAAAGCTGAAGACATGGCTGTTTTGCTAAACTCGTGAAAAGTTGACTTCTTAGAGATAAATGGTTCTCACAGGAGAGCAACGCTACAAACATATGAGGATTTTATAGAATATGATGCATTGCTGTGGATTAAACTACCCAACAGTATATAAAAGGAGTTAAAATTAGCACAATATTAAACATATGCAGCAGTAAAACTTAACATACACATGAATGCAGCAGGAATATTAATGCAAAAACATCATACGTAATAGTAAAACACTGCCAGGGAACATTTTACTGCACAATGAATACTTTTGTACTTTAAGTAGGGATACTTTAAGTGTATTTTGCTGATTATACTAACATACTTTTAGTAAGGTTTTGAATCCACCACTGCAGCAGGATAAGTAGGTAGTTCAGATGTCCCTCCCCCCAGCAATGTTTTCCAGTTCCTCCTGGAGGACCCCAAGGCATTCCCAAACCAAATGAGATATATAATCTCTCCAGCTTGTTCTGGGTCTTCTACCAGTTGGACATGCCCGGTAACCTCCAAAAGAATGCACCCAGGAGGCATTCTTATCAGATGTCCAAACCACCTCAACTGGCTACTTTTAATGTGAGGGAGCAGCGGCTCTACTCAAAGTCAAGCCAACAGAACCACATCATCTGCAAAGAGCAGAAAAGCAATTCTGAGGTCCCCAAACAGGACACTCTTCTCCCCACCCCGGCTGCGCCTTGACATCCTATCCATGAAAATCACAAACAAAATTGGTTAAAAGGGACAACCCTGGGCGGAGCCCAACATGCATTGAAAACGCATTTGCTTCGGACACAGCTATAACTCGGGTTGTATGGGGCCGAGCGGCTCGTAGCAACGGCCTCTGTACCACATGCTTCCACAGTACAACATGTGTAGAGGGGATGGGCAAACTGCCATGACCCATCTAGTAACCCTGCAAGTAGGGTGCAATTTGTGAAAAAAGCAGAAGGGGGGAGGGGGATGTTTTTTGATCTTGCACATCAACAAAACATGCAAGAATTAAATCCCCCTTTCAACACCATGGACATGGTGCCAGTCGGCCAGGCATGCCAAACACTTAAATATGCACTTCAATATTCAATGGAAAATACAGTGCTTTCAAGTCGGAGAGCGGAGTTCACTTTGCAGCGAAAACTAAATACTTTCACCCAGGAAACACTCGTTCGTTCCTCGGGAATGTCTTAATCCAAACCACAATCTTTTTCCTAAACTAAACTAGTCGTTTTGGTGCCTAAACTTAACTGTCATTGCTGCATGACGCTCACTTTTTCTGGCTAAACTCCACTATTATGGCTATGAAAGGGCCGTCATCTGGCGATGCCTGTAGCCGGCTCACAGTCACCTATTGGCAGCTACACAACTGCGGCTGGTAGCCGGCTTCCCGGAGCTCTGTAGCAGCTATATACAACCAGCTCGGATTTTATCGTTCTATGGCACTATAGACTTTTCACATTACAGCGCTTTACTTAGTTTAATATTCTTCTATTTTAGGTATATAATGGTCTATTGGTGAAGTAGTGTAGTGATCACATTTTTCACATAAAAATAAACCAGCAGAAGGAGGGATATGTAGAGCAGAAAGGGGGAAATCCCACCCATCCCCCAGCAAATCGCACCCTGCCTGTCAGGATAAAGAGCTGGTCCACTCGTCATGACCAGGACAGAATCTGTATTGCTCCTTCTGGCTCTAAGGTTTGACAATGTGTCAGAGCCTCTTTTTCAAAAACAGGGCTATACTATATAATAATCTATGCAGACCTTCAGGCAGTTTGATTACTTGCACATGTTTGGGAATTACTTGTGTGCTTAAGTCCAAATGTACACACATATTCCTTTTTTTTTAAACTAAATGAATACAAACAGGGGGTCAAAAGGGGCCCACAGCTAATTACCCACCTAGTGAGTTAATCCAGCCCTGCTAGACTATTAAACAGTTAAAATTACACCGTCCTAGCAAATCACTTAGATTACTACTAAAAGTTTTCCACAGACACTACAAGTCCCAACTGAAATATTTGAGTGTTTTGTTTGTAGAGAAACCACTTACCTTTATGACTCACATAGTATTACATTAGTATTACAATAGTCTCGCATTGCCAGCCCTATCTCCACAGCGCTGTGGAGTAAGGTCTGGCTACACCACACATACATTCTGGGATAGGAGAAAAAAACGCCCCGGGTTGTTCCCATTTCTTTAAACCAATCACAATCGTCTTGGGCGACGCAGAGAAGGTGGCTCTGTAAAATAGCCTCTGGAAGGAACTTGTTTAGGTGGAACATTTGCACCCCGCAAAAGAAAACGCCCCATACAATATTAACTGAAGTTAACTGTTCACACAATACAGGAACATGAGATGGTGGACACATGGTTAAACCTCATTTACTCTCACCAGTGTATCACCGTGTGTATTTCGTCTATAGCAACCCCTACCAATCGGCCCCAAAACGTCCCGTTAAGAGAGTAAATGCCGTAAACATATTCTTAGTAAATCTTTACAATCATTCAAAGAAAGAAACAAGCAGCCATGTCTTATTACATGATCCAAATGTTTTTCTAAACTTGCCATTTTAAGCGTGTAACTTGCTAGCTCAAAGGTTGTTGTTGTTTCCCGTAGGGAACGGAGTTTGAGAACGGCAACACACACAGAGCGGAAGGCAGGGGCGTCGGACTGGGGGGGAAAAAGGGGACTGAGTACCCAGGGCCCTCATGTGAGGAGGGCCCAAAAAGATGCTAGAATGAATAGCTGTGGACGCGGGAAGGGGCCCATAGAAAATGCCTTTCTACAGGGCCCAGAATTTTGTGATACGCCCCTGGCGGAAGGTGATGGACATCACACGCCAGATCTCAGGCAATTATCCTGGGAGTGTACTTACCGTTGATCCAGACTAGTATTACAATGACGTAAGCTATTTAAATTAAACAGATTTGATCATTCAAACGTACAGGGTGAAACGCAGAAATACAGGACGTGAGCGGCACAAACATATTTACCGTAATTCTTTAAAATATTTACATATGTCACTTGTAATCTAGAATGTCCCATGATATTTCCTCTGACTCACAGATGGTAAAACTATAGCCTGGCGTAATCACTTCTCGAAAAGACTGGCGGAAGTCCCTGAACTGGTTAGAGACAGTGAAGAGATTGATGTGGTTCTGACTGAGGCGCCTCCTATTTGAGCAGGAAACTCACAAGTTCCTTCATGCTGTTCATGTGTGTCACCTGAAATTAACTGTTACTACTGTGTGTGTGTGTGTGTGTGTGTGTGTGTGTGTGTGTGTGTGTGTGTGTGTGTGTGTGTGTGTGTGTGTGTGTGTGTGTGTAAAATTTCTATTAATCATCAAGTGATTGCCTCTGAAGTCTGAACAGGAAAAATTAAGAAAAATACGAACAGACAGTTTTATTATACACCCATGCTCTACTGTGGTTAAATGGGACAACTGCTTCAGATAGTCACTGTTTATTCACAACACGCATGCCTTTTTAGCAATACCATTGTTTCCACTGTTATCACATCAAAGAATTTTTTTTTTTTTTATCTCTATCTCTGCTCTCCCTCTCTAAACCTGTCTGAGCGGTGAGACATTGCAGACTTTCAGGCAATCCTCGTTAACATCTTCAAAAGTTCTGGTCTCTCAGGAGAGAGTCAAGTAAATGTCCACTGGTGTGACATGTGGCATGCATGCACAATTAAGCTGATAAGTGACAGGCACCTGCTGGTCTGGTTTGAGGAGGAGAAAGGAGGGCAAAGGGAAGCAGAGAGAGAGAGAGAGAGAGAGAGAGAGAGAGAGCACAGAATAATTCAATTTATTATACTTACACATTTCCCCTGCGAGGAAGACTCAGCTCTTTCTAGAAAAGAAGAGAAGGGAAATATAAAAATGTGAATATCTTTTTCCGCGTTTGTATGCTGGTTTGAAATCAGCTATTGTTGTTTGAGCAGTTTTTTTTTTTTTTTACTATTTGGCTTAAGAAATTCTTCACAAATCAATATATTTTCCTTTTCAGGGTACCGTTCTCATTTTTCACACTGCTCAGAATAAACAGGGAGGAATGTGAAGTTGTGTTGCGTCACTCCCACATATTGTCTTTTTTTAATGCAGTGTACATCTTATTAGCTGCAGTATGGCCTAGTTTCTTTCTTGGGTCTTCCAGGCATGGAAGACCCACTTGGCATGGCATGGAATAACAGCAATGGTTCAAATCCTCACTAGACCACGGCTACTGCGTTTGAGCTCAGGCAACTGCAAAACTATATTCTTGCCAATCGGGGTTTGATGGGTGGCAAAAAGATTATTCTGAGGCTACTTTCACTGATTTTTATCCTCCCCATTTTTCTAAAGACACGTCTCCGAATGTGACCGGTTAATGTAAGCCACATATAAAAACATACCTACAACACAGACATTTCTGCAGAGAAATACCTTTTTAATTACTGTACTAATCAAAACGTATCAATTTGGACTAACATATGTTGTGTATTTTTTCAATTGATTCAAGGGAGACTAATTTCAACACAACATCATTATCATTATAATGACACAGGGCCAGGCACTCACATTTAAATTGCAGATTCATTTTAGGCGGAAAAAGAAACCAATCACAATAACTGAGTGGGAACACCCAGTTTGAGAGTCTTTCATCACAAGCCCACCTCCTCCATAACACACCAGGGGGTAGAAACAATACAGCTTTCACTTCTTCATTTATGCAGAAAATATACACATGAATGAACTCCAGGCAAGGAAAACAAATCCTTATTGCTACTCGGGACATTCCTAATAGTGATAAACATGGCACCCAGGAGAAGATTAAAGGGACGTTTCTGCCAATCATGCAGGCACCCTTGGGTTTTAAGCTCCTATCACCAAGGCAACCAGCTTCACACAAGTACCAATGGACAGCTCCAAAATAAACACATAAGCCCGACATTCATTGATTGCATCATGAGCTACTATTCATCGCGCCTGTTTTAATGAATTGACAGATAATACATATTTCCAAGATGTCTTTAAAGGCTAATTATCAGAAAGAACAAAGAATAGCCTAAAATATCATTTAGGCTATTTTAGTAGAAAATGAACTGAAATCCCTCGCATCATCGCCAACTGCTCATTATCATCATCCTCATCATCACCATATCATCCCGTTTGCCTGGAAACAGCCACATCCGAGCTGTCATGACAGTCTCTATTTACCTGTAGACCGCGGCGTCTCAGGATATTGGGCTCATCCATTATTGAAGACAATCAAAAGCCCAAAGCGGATCTCCGATCAGTCAGCCCATACTGCGCTCTGTCCTCTCCATGGAGCATGAACACAGTCCTCCCCCCCCCCGGCTCCTGCTGCTGCTTCTGCTGCTGCTGCTTCTTCACAACCAACGCCTCTTCCTTCTCCGGAGCGAGCTGCACAACCGGCCCCAAAAAGGTGGCCAGCTCAGTCAGCTGATCACCTGGCCGGGAGGGGAGGGAGGAGGCGGTGGGGGTTTAGGGTTAAGTTATCCTCCACCGAGTAATGAAGTGAGAAGGCGTGTTGACCCCCACCCATCTATTGATACTATGTGATCACTTGTCAAATTAGCATCACAGAGGATCCAACAAGTCCTAGGAATAGCTGCTTTCGATTCTCATCTGGACTCAGAAAACACTGGCATGACAGCTTGCACACACATTTTTAACATTTTGTAATATGATGAATATTTTGTATGTTGCCTATGTATATATAAATATTTTTTTTATATATTTCTTTTGTGTATTTCCTGCTATGGACCTACTTGTGAGCCTAAAATAAAGATACATTATTATTATACTGGGTGTAATGGACATTTTTCAGAACCTCAATAGACAAATTGCCTACAAAAGAATTCTCTCACTTCCTCATCATTTCATGTTCTCCCCATACTCCATCTCTGGTCCCTATTTGGGGATATTAACCAGGGGCAGAGCCAGATGTTGTAAACATTCATGGTTAAGCCCAAACCTATCAAGCCATTTGATAAAGAAATGCCTAAAAATCTGTACATCGTTGGAGAAAAACATGATAGTTGACCAGTGGTTCCCAACCTGGGGTCCGGGCACCCCTTAGGGGGGCGGCAAAGATCACAGGGGGTGCACAAGTCTTTATCTGGTTTGAGGTAGCGGTAGAGGTAAAAAAAAAATATCTGCACATGTTAAACAAATTATGATAATACACTAGAATATATAATGTATACAAAAGTCGGTATAAAAACTATATATTTTTGTTCTTGCTTAAAATTGTAGGCAGGCTACTTAGTAGGCCAAACCTCCGGGACCTCTTAACCTGGGACCCTTGCTGTCATCAGGTCAGCTGCTAGCTGTTAGCTGTTAGCTGCTAGCTGCTATCATCCTCGTCTTTCCTGCCGCCACGGCATCACTATTTTATGAATGAAACATGGCGGAGAGTAAAAGTCTTGATAACTGCTCTGTATCAAAAAAGAAAGTAAGGCTCTATCTTGAGAGTTACCTCAACTTTGATTTCGGGGAGGGGGGGGGAGGGGGGCTCAGCTTTTCTTAGACATAAGTAGGGGGGGCCAAGGAAAAAAGGTTGGGAACCACTGCTCTAGAGCATTCATCCTATTTTGTATCTACAGTAATTGTTCTATAACTGTTTAACTTGAGCCCGCTACAGCCTCTGAAAGACGGCAAAAAAAGATTCAGGGCTTTTGAGAAAACATTCGGGGCTGGAGCCCCATAAGCCACCCCCTCGCTCTGCCCCTGTTCTCTACAAACCTTTATGGTCACCATGATGTCGCGTCATTTAGCAATAATCTGCAATTGTAAATAAACCCTCCAGAAACACATGCAATCCACTCGTCTCCATATCTCCATATGTTTTGGTACATACATATGCACCCATCATGTAAACTAACCCAGTGTCTGTGTGGTGGAATAACAGAGAGGATGCAGAACAAGTGTGCTTTGAAATCACGCTGAATAGCAGTGATTGATCTGTCACCCAGTGGTACCACGATGTGTTTGTTTTCCATACGCAACAATGGGTAGTCTCTTGTCATCCTGGGATGTCACTTGTCCATTTTTGTGGGCCAGAGGGACATGAATCCTTCATTGTTCTCTTGTAAAGTTCACCGTTTATCCTAAACTGACAAAACTGAAAACTCTGAGTGGTGGAAATCAAGCGTCTACAGAGCAAGTGTGCCTAACCCAGCAACCCAGCTGGTGATTTGTTTCAAGTGACTACTTTGTATAAAATGCATGTTTGACCTATTGTATCTTGTGGTATTTGAGTAGAAAAGGATTCTCTAATAATAATAATAATACTGTCTTTTTTCTGTCTTTTGGGACTGCTTCATGTACAGCAGAACTCGGCTTTGCCTGGTTTGGATTTGCTGGATCACTCTAGAAGAATCAATTAAAAGATTAATTGGAAATATCTGTTCATCTTTTTTTGGTGGCAGAGTTGTGTCCATAGGCCCAGTCTAACGTGTTCTAAATTTGAGCTGTGTGTTAAAAATTTTATTATGTATTTTGGAAGATTGAAGATTTAATTTATCAATTCACAATTAGTTTTCCCATTTTTAACATTTTTTAAAAATTTATTTTCTTAACCGATAAAGGAGAGTTGCGTGTTGTGTGGTGCCACACAAGTTTTGATTTCAAATCTTCTTGTTGAAGACTTAAGGCCTATTTACAGTCGCCGCAGCCGACCTGTGTGACGTCAAAATGACAAAGATCTCGCTGGCGCGCCAATGTGACCAGAGGTCGCGCACCACTCTATTTTTTTCAGCAGCGCACGACAAAGTGGAAACAGGAAGCATGGTGGAGTTCGAGGGAAACCGGATGCCAGGACTCTCAGAGTGACTGCAGATCTCTCTTGGAAACTTACTGGGTTAGGATGAGTTCTTTTATGGTGAATGAAAGGCTCGATCCGCCGAAGTAGGTCATTGAATCAAATCGAAGCATTGACGTCAGTGCTGCTGCCAGTTCTGACGTTGTTGACCTTTTTCTTTTTCTTCGCACCGTAACTATTTATACTCGCGCGTGGTGGTCGCGACACTAGTTGCAATCTTCTCCTGAACAGAGGCGACGCAACTGAGGAAAGGCTACCGACTTTGCTATTTCTAGCAAAGTCTAGAAGAAGAAGAAAAAGGTTAACAACGGCAGAACTGGCAGCAGCATTGACGTAAATTTTTTCTATTTGATTCAATGACCTACTTCGGCGGATCGAGCCTTTCATTCGCCATAAAAGAACTCCTCTTAACCCAGTAAGTTTCCAAGAGAGACCTGCAGTCACTCTGAGAGTCCTGGCATCCGGTTGCCCTCGAACTCCACCATGCTTCCTGTTTCCGCTTTGTCGTGCACTGCTGAAAAAAACTAGATTGGTGCACGACCTCTGGTCGCCCACTTAAAATCCTGGCGCGCCAGCGAGATCTATGTCATTTTGACGTCACATTGGCGCGCGACAGGTCGGCTACGGCGACTGTAAAAAGGCCTTTAGGCTGTTTACCATTTGTCGCAACAACTTGCCACTTAGGAACGGCAGGAGTCTGCAATTGCAGAGACAATCAAGCAATTCTGTGTGTGTTCAAACATTCTTTTCCTGCCATATTTCTGTTTTTCATCGATGAGTTTACTGTTGCAGATCACCATGTATTTATATAGCCTTTATCCTTTCTCATCACCAAACAAGATTAGAGTTATAATCAGCTTCATACAATGAAGAGATTTTGCAAGAGTTCCACCCAGGTGTTTCTACTGTTCTGCAGTCACGCATTGCCAGACCTTCACAGCGCTGGGTCAGCATTGCACTGTAACTGCTACAGACATTATCACGAACGGAGACAACATTCTTTAAATTAAATGTCTAGAAACATCTAGATGTTGTTCTTCGCCACACAGACTGATGATGGAGTTTGGAGCTACAAAAGGACAGACTGTGGAGTTCTCATGTGTCCTTTTTGTCATG
The DNA here is from genome assembly GCF_010015445.1 of Perca fluviatilis. Lineage (NCBI taxonomy): Eukaryota > Metazoa > Chordata > Actinopteri > Perciformes > Percidae > Perca > Perca fluviatilis. The sequence continues at coordinate 34,526,935 of NC_053122.1, read as the reverse complement.
TTCTCCACGTGATCCAGCGTAGGTCATCTTCACATTGTCCGTGCTCGTTAGTGGAACCAGTCAGGCATGAAAGTCAGCTCTTCCTCTTTTTACTGCCCTCTTTTTTTACAGTTGTTTGTTCCTGCTTTGTCTTCAAGGCTGAACGTTAGAAATATCAGTTCAGCAACTTATGGATTTGGGGATTTAATAATTCTGTCAACTGAAAAAAAACAGAATAAAATTAAACAGATGCAATATAATAAAAATACAATCATGAATGAAACCAACTCTGGTGAAAGAAATATCAAGGTAACTAGTGTTTAAAATGAACTAGGATCCATGAAAGTTTGGCACAGTCACTGTTTCTTACTGTAGTTGAGGGGTTAAATCACAAACCTGGTCATTTCTACCAGAGCTGCTTAAAGGAGCTGAGAATCATTTGCCTTTAATAGAGTTTCTGCAAAGAACGGATTTCCTCTTATATGCTGCCTTATGAGATTTCTATGCTCCTTCTGACTCCAAATAAAGCTGCTCTTAGCCAATTGAAGTCGGTACCTTTAGGGCCACTAGAGGACGCAATGGAGCTATTTGTCTATTTATGTTAACCCTGTAGAGAGGATACCGGTCCTCTGCCCCGTGCTCCCTGGGAATGGTTCAGTACCTTGGCACTCTCAATAGCTGCTTTCTGACCGGAAGAATTTTTGCAGTTCCTAGAACATAAAATTCCTAGAACCCTTTTTTTCTTGTGTTCTGACTGGACCAATTTTGGGATTTTTAAGTTCCTCTGGCCGCAGTTCCTGTAACTCTCTCAGCTCCTACCTCAGGGCAGGGTCTTTTCGCTGTTCCCTTTTCAGCGTAGGGACCTAGGTCAATTAGGGTCGGGTTTCCGGTACAGACAGACCAACAACGGGACAATTTTAACACGTTTTCGCCATCTTATTCATCACTAAATTCACTTCTAAAACCCTTCCTAAACCCCTCCCCCCCACAAGGGAGAATGAATGCGTGTGCATGAGCAGTGATTGACACGCAGTTAGCCCACTGAGCTCAAAGCAATACAAAATCATAAGCTTTTTAAAATGAAACTGAAGAAGTTTTTAATCAGACCTGTGGTCACAGGGGTGGGGGTGAGGAGATGGTACAGGTGTATGTGCCTTGTAGGTTCAGGTTGTATGTTTTTTTTAATGTGGCTATGTTTCATATGTGTTTATGACGGTTTAAAAGCCCTTCTAGGGACAGGCATTGGAAATTAGCCATAGCTATAAACGCTGTGATGCTGTACATTGGAGATGTGTTGTTCAAGTGTCTATGTGGTATAGTAGCATCACATCTGTCCCTATTAAATAAACATGTAATGAAAACGAAATATTTTGGGAAAGAGTCAAAATAGAATGAATATGTAATTAATACTGTCAAACTGTTGAGTGGTGTGATATCAAACTTTTTCCGTCGTGACCCATTAATACAAAGTTATGCTAATTGGGAAGCCTCGTCACAAATTATGAAGCTATGAAAAGAGAAAGAGCCAGAAGAAGAGAGCGAGAGTCGCACATGACAGTTTAAAACCACGAGTGTGCATGAGTCACTTTACACCTTTCACACACTTTCAACTTGCAATGTAGACTCACCTGGAAAAGCACATGACTGTTTCATCCCCTCAGTGACTCAGTGCTCAGAAATTCACACACTCACTAGCTTTTTTGGTAACTTCTTTACATGCTCAAATATTGTCCTGGCTTTTCATTCAGGACTATTAGGATTATTCTTTTCGTGTAGGGACAGATGCAAGACCCTCTAAAAGCTCTGGGGTCTCATTTATAAAACTGTGTGTACTAGGATCCTTACGAAAAGTGTACATACGGCCAAAAATGGCGTATGCCAAAAAAAAGAAAAATCTGATTTATAAAACCGTGCGTACGCACATCTGTGCGCAATGTTCCCTTTATAAATCACAGATTACCCACAAGTGTGCGTACGTGAATCAGCCTCTTATCCCGCCCTGTACACGACCATTTTTAACCATAAATAGTCAATGCAAAGCACCTCATGAATGCTGATCAGTATGTTAATGACCCTGGCAGTTGTTCTTTCGTTAGGCCGAATCATGACGACTGGCGGGAAAAAAGCAAAAAACTTCTCAGACGCTGGTGAATTTCGTCAAATTGAATCATAATTGCAGCCTGTTCTTGCATAGTGTAGGTAAACCTGATGTATAGACTACCTATATTAATAATACTGTCCAAAACGGCAGGCATTACGGCACTCGGGGACAGCTTCGATATACCAGGCCTATATGATAAGATTTAACAGAACTATATATTATATCCAAACAAGCCTTATCGATAAAGTTGAAAAAATATAAAAAACTTAGCTGTCTGCCATTTCCCTCTGGAAACAGCCAGTTGCCCCCAGAGTGGCGAGGACCCGTATTTGGAACAGGATGGCACGGTTCCGACCCGTTGCCCTCTCTACTGGACCCAATTCAGTACATAGATCCAAGAGCACAGATTTAGGGAATCTAAATCGCCATATTAACCAGTCATCGTCATGGTTCCTGAAGTCTCTTTCTCTCCTGATTCTTCCATTGGCGTAGTCCTCCTGCAGGGCCAGCAGTGCCATCATGCAGCATTACGCACGGGGGTCACCGCAGTATTTATATTTCCAGACTTTGACATTTGATGATATATGCACAGTTTTAAAGACAGATATTTACACTGTGTTCTGCAGTTATCTAATGCTAGGGTATTTGATGCTATCCTGTATTCCATGCAGTCGGGCCGTCTCCTCCTCCTGAGAGAGCTGAGACAGCACCGATTAAATATTAAGAACGAATTTTGATTTAGGATTTGAGTTGGATTTTACAAGGTGTTTATGGAACAAGTATCACTCAGTACAAGTGCAAATAACACTGCTGGATTTAATCTTCATGGTAACGTGGATGATATGGAGGGAAGAAATGTGCGTGAGGCATCAATACTTGAACAAGTAAACGTTCTTCCCACATTTACTTTCTGCCATCTTGACTTCAGTTCACCACCTCACCATCTGCGTCGCCAGTTCCCATTGTCTCCAAAATGTGCGTACGCATGTTTCAGAGTTTGCGTGGAGGACCGCACATTCTCCCGTCAAGTTTGTTTGTTACAACCTTTGCGTGGGAAGTGGCGTACGCACATTTTAAGCCCCGTTTTGTGCGTAAGCCACGTTTATAAATGAGACCCGTGTTCTCTTCACTTCACTCCCTGACCGTGTCCTCCTCATTGAACCTGTCAGCTTCTCTTTATATATTAGTGCCACTCGGCAGTTCGCTGACCTGCAGCGTTGTACGTTAGAAGTTTTTAAGAAAGCGCAGTCTGTCTGACAGCTGCCACACCAGGTACGCTGTGGATTTGTGAGAAACAAAGGATTAGCAATAGATTGAGCTTTAATTATCCATGTTATCCAGTAGAGGAGACTGCATCCCATCATATATTCAAACATCAGGATTTAGATGTGATGAAGATAAAAGAGTGTGTTGCCAAATTTAGCATTATTGTGTGTTTCTTCCTCTTCCTCAGGACTGCTGTCTGTGTTCCTTGAGAGGCGGCGCTCTGCAGAGAGCCAACAAGAGAGCCGACTAAGAAAGTCCTAACAGCAGACAAATGTGCTGCTGCCATCAAGTTTTAATCTGTGGATCACCAACTTTAAAGTAATATCATAGGTATAGTACAGTAGTCATGGTAATCTGAGCTGGTCCCTAATTTACAACAGTAACATTTAAGATTAGAGTTTAAGAATACTGATATACATCTGCAATGAAATAATGTCATATGATAAAATGTGCTTTTTGAAAACGATGTACAGGACATTAGACAGTGAGTGGTCGGTCTTATGTGGAACCCAAAGAGCTATTAGTTATAGGGAGAAGTGGAGTTTGGTTTAATGGGACAGGCAGTAAAGTGGACAGTTGGTTTGACTTTTTAGTTCTACCCACTAATGCAGCATGAGGGCACCACTGAAGATAGTGACAAGAAAAAGTGCTCAGGAAGGATTTATGATGTTTACTAAACAGCCCAGACATAGTCAGACCGGTTGGTATATAATAGATTGCTACCCATGCGTACCATTCACTCTGCTTTGACCGCATTAAATGCACAGACACAAACTCACACCAACACACACAGTATCGGTGTGTGCGTGCAGTTGTTACACACCCCCAGCCCCTGGTTGCACTTTGTCGTTCTTTGTAGGGCACAGTAAGTGAACGTCAGTTTAAATGGCTCTCCAGTATATCACGTATTTATCAATTAGTATCTCCTTTTTATAAATGGTTACTACAGACTGGACCATAATAAACAATTGTTTAAAGTGATGGTTCGGAGTAATTTCACTCTAGGGTCCTTTGCACCATGACCTCGAGCCAAACACCCCCCCAGAAGCTTTTTTCACCTGGGTCTAACACTGGGCGAGTTAGCGTAGAGTAGCGTTAGCTGCTGAGTAGCTTAGCACGGGGCTAATGGACCCACGTTTGTATCTCTTAAATGACCCCACTAATAATGCCCGAAATGATACCAAAGGTCTACACTAGTATATATAGGTTATGCTCTCATAAAACGATGGATTGGAAAGTTTGTAAGTGCAAAGGACCCTAGGGTGAATTACTCCGAACCATCACTTTAACTATGCTGGATGTTGAGTAGTTGGTGTTCATCTAACCACTTATTCAACTAATTAGTATTATATAATAGGATTATTACTTGCTTACTTGGAAATAATGTGAAAGGCAGACAGTACATGCTTGTGTATGAGTCACGTACAAGCAGTCTGGGAATATTGCTGGACTTTCTTCACAAAAGTTGGCCTTGTCTCCATTGTTCTAGTCCTTGATCTCAATGGATTTATTAAGTCCTCCAACTATTACGGTGCTGCACGGCTGATAAAAGCAGTGCTGGAAGTTTAGACGCAAGGTTAATTAGACTGCCTTCACAAAGATCCTCTTTGTCAAAAATCTACAATAATACAGAGAGAAGTTAAGTGCATTTATCCATCTTATGAAATGGAGGGAAAAAAATGCCACGAATAACGGAAAATATCCATTGTATCCACTATGCAGCGACGCACTGCCATGAGTCCATGAGCGGGGCAATCGTCTGTGATTAGTTCACATCTGTAACAGCTAGCGTGTCCAAAATGCTAAAGTCAGTAGATAGAACAGGTGAAGCAAAGACAACGTTGTCGGTAGCCTAACTGCTACAAACAGGCTCTATAATGAACGACACGCTAGCATGCTGACGGATTTAGTGTGTGTGTATTCAGCTGAGCTGGACTAGAGAATATCTGGTTCAAACAGTTGGCTGATGCTGTTCTCAGTGATGCTCAGGTCGTTGCTGCAAATCAGAAGTTGTTCTCAATCAACTTACCTGGATAAATAAAGGTTAAATAAATAAATAAAAATGCTCATATTGCTCCGTCAAGTTGGCTGGAAGTGATGTAACGTAGGGTTTTATGTGGAGTAAGCACTCCCGTTTAAAACAAAGAGCATTTTAAATTCTACATCACTTGTAAGGAAATAACGGGAGAATCAGCTTTAAAAGGGACGTATATTTCTTTGTCAACAAGTGCTGTTCACTGGATCCAATTCATGCCAATGTGAAGAGTGCTTCATGTGGATTTTAAATTTAAAGTGTTAGATTGAGAATGTATGTGGGCAACACTGTACATGTCACATTCTGGAAAGCACAATAACAAATAGCACAGTTAAATTAGACAATCAAATTATTTTTAACTGTCAATGAACACAAACCTGGAAAAACTGTATGTATTATAAACCTCAACAAAACCATACGACATACTTAAAGAGTCTGAATCTGATCCTTAGAAGATGTAACGCTCTCAAACTCAGTCAGAATCCAAATCATATTCAGCATAACTTAGCTTCTTGTTTGGGCCTGCTCATTGTGCCACTGTGGCAGAAATCACCAAACTTTGATTTCATGGAAGGGAACTTTCTTTACAATAAGGAACCGCGATAAAACAGCTTACGTTAAAAAAATGCACTCTCAAAAAGGTTAACTTGTCTTTTTCATCTTGTTTTTCAACATGCATGTCAGTTCTCAAAATCAGAGAAATAGTCATTTCAGTTCTGAAGTTGTGGCTTTCCTCTCACCTAAACAACCTAATCCGCACTAACCAGTGAAATCAGACACAGAGCAACAAGTGAGTGTTCATCATGCTTTCAGTTTCTTTCTCACTTTTTTCTCACAACCCCCCTCCCAAAACAGCTTTGCGAGATAACATGTAGAAATTCCGTGACCTTCCACACCTAATTCATTACTACATTACTGTTTCTGCATGGTTACCTCAGGTAAGAGGGGCGTTCTGTGTCTGTGGCAAGTGATGAATTAGATTTTTTTTTAAAGGGGAACTATGCAGGTTTTTTTTTAGCTTAATTTACCTTAACTGAACAGCTTCCGAGTCATTGGAATGGATATATGACTTTTTTTCAGTTGAATGGTGGTCGTCTCTCTCTCCCCCCCTAGCGCCTGCGAGCGGAAAAACCACCCTTGCAACTTTCACCGGCGAGCCGCAGCGTCAGGGAGTATCGCGTGATATCAGGTCTCGCGATGTAACAAATTGCTTCACGGCACTGCGCACATACGGCCATTCAGGAACCGGCTAACAAGGTAGCGATGGAGTTTTTCACACTATCGTCATGGCTGAGCCGGCTAAAAAAGAAGCAGAAAGCTAGGAAAGCATTGTCGGAGGAACAGAGAAAGAGGCAGACTGACCGAGCGAGGAGTCAGACACAAGTAAACATAGGAGCTGCCAAATATCTATTCTGAAGCTGTAGGGGGAGCTCTACAGAGAAACCTGTGAGCAAAAAGCGAGAAAACAGCGAAGCAATGGCCAAAACTGCTTTGCGCCCCCTTAAATATAAATGTGGGCTAGGCTTGCCGCGGTAGTCGTCATTTGCGGTGTTACCCGATGGTCGGGCATACAAAGTACACATCAAAGTAAGCATTCTACAGATACTGAGCGATATCAATGAATATCTATTCTGGTAAAATGTATGGGGTATTTGGTAACACCATTGTGGTCATGAGATTAATAACCGATGGGAAATGTTCTTCCCCCGTGGCATCCCCAATGTGGGCAGAAAGCATTTTTCAGAAACACACAGGGGCTAGAGTGAGAAGTGAAACAGAGTGAGGACAGCCAACAGGCGCCACAGCAGTTTCACTAGGGTTATGTGTGTGTTCTCAGTGAGAGCCACAAACAGATGCCACCATCAGAGTACAACTCTGTTCATCAAGAATCCAATCTGTGTGTGGGTTTAAAGTCTTTGGAAGTGAAAAAATAGACCTGACTCAACATGCCACATGAATACATAGATAGGTGTCACTGTATTAGTGAGATAGTTACTGTTCGTCAATGAATATTTATATCAAAGTATTTAAAGATGCTTTTGAATAAGACAAACTCCGCAAAGAGGCGGGGCAACTAGTTCGATTTCAGGATTCTGGCACATGAAATCATCAAATATTAGCTTCACGTCTACGGCTGCAAAACAGGTCTCCTAATCTGGATCGCTACAGTTTGACCGTAAGGTAGAGCAGAGCGCTGTAGCTGTAGGGAGTCTTACCAGTCTGAAGCGCGGCAGAGGGATTGCAGAGAGGTCAACGGGGCCTCGCTCAGTGACGTTGACGAAGCGAGCTTCCAGCACAGTGATGGCACACAGCACATGAACCCACCTGTGTGAAAGGGAAACACAAAGTACATTTAGGACAAACAATTCAATGTCCAGGGCGCAATGTTGTGCAAGTATTAAGAAATGTGGTTACACAATAAACATTGTGTGCAGGCACTGACTTGTAGTTGGGCCTACAAGCTAAAGCTAGGGGAGGCAGTTTTTTCGTCATTGGGCAAAAATTCCATAATAATTGACTTCTGCACCTCTTCTTGGCACCGTTTCCAGACTTGAGAAAATGTAGCTCGCAACAGGAGACTTGGCCAATCACAGGTCATTTCACAGAGAAGGAGTTCCTATTGGCTGTTCAATAAATGCAGACGCACGCGCACGTCCCTTCGGACTATCAAAGCCTGGCGGAAAATCCTGCAGAAAAAACAACTGCCTGCAAAGCAAACCCCAAAAAAAGGAAGCAGACTAAACAAAAAGACAGTCAAAGGCTCAGAGCTGCAGCTAATTCAAGTTCATATTTGCAGAGCCTCAATTCACAGTCTGCCATCTCAAAGGGCTTTACAGGCCCACAAGAAAACCGGACGGGGTTTCTTATAGAATTGCTGCTATATAACAACATCAGAATCAGGAGGATTAAAATAATGACTAGTATTCATACATATACCTTTTGGTGGGAGGGGCTTAGAACCGAGAGTGGAGAGCTGCAGGAGGAGAGCTGTTTTTTCTTTTTGCCTTTCCCAGAAAACTGCCTACCCCCATGTCTGCATATGATCCATTAGAAAAATACTACAACTACCACAACTTCTTGTAGTAACTATGACTTCTACTAAATTCATTTATATATAAATGTGCTTTTCTAAATAAAAGATTGTGTCCAGTTCAAGAATTGATAAATGTGACAAAAATATCAGCATAACAAATGAATAAACAAGGTTTCAACTTCAGCATAAAAGAATTATTTGACAAAAAGAAAACTAGTCAGTGTCCACTGTAGCTTTCGACTGGATCTCTGTCCTTCACCCTCAGCGGTCTGTGCTCGCTCAGTTGTCATGGAGCGGCTTATCACCGTGATAGATTGACATGGGGTTGATAGCTGTGGAGATACAGTAGCGATCTCTATGATAAGTGAGCAAACTTCATTTGCTGAGGAAGACCATGCAGATGCAGTTGAAGGCTCCAAAAAAAGCTACTAAATGAAACCTTAAATTGAGAGTACTTTTTGTCAAAAGTTATACCCCCAAATCCCCCCACCGACCCCCCAACAGCAGAAACCAAACAATGTAGTTTAGAAGTATGGTTTAAAAATCACAACATTTTACTCTTTCATGGCATTTCATGTTGTAACTGATATTCACAAGTCTAATAATAATATTACACAATACTAATTAGTTGAATAAGTGGTTAGATGAACACCAACTACTCAACATCCAGCATGTTTGTTGTTTATGTGTTTATTATGGTCCAGTCTGTAGTAACCATTTATAAAAAGGAGATACTAATTGATAAATACATGATATAGTGGAGAGCCATTTAAACTGACGTTCACTTACTGTGCCCTACAAAGAACGACAAAGTGCAACCACGGGCTGGGGGTGTGTAACAACTGCACGCACACACCGATACTGTGTGTGTTGGTGTGAGTTTGTGTCTGTGCATTTAATGCGGTCAAAGCAGAGTGAATGGTACGCATGGGTAGCAATCTATTATATACCAACCGGTCTGACTATGTCTGGGCTGTTTAGTAAACATCATAAATCCTTCCTGAGCACTTTTTCTTGTCTTTCACAAGTTTAGGACTGTGACCATAAAGACATTCTAGTTAAAAGGGAACAAGACCTTTCATTACAAAAGAAAATGTGGCACTGGGAAAGCTGAAAGGTGTTTTCTACAGTCTACTGATTTAAGATCCCATGATCTTATGAGGACACAATCATAGAAAACACTTCTATCACTATCTTCACTTCACATCCCCTAATGCTGCATTAGTAGGAATAACTAAAAAGTCAAACCAAATGTCCACTTTACTGCCTGTCCCATTAAACCAAACTCCACTTCTCCCTATAACTAATAGCTCTTTGGGTTCCACATAAGACCGACCACTCACTGTCTAATGTCCTCTACATCCTTTTTCCAAAAGCACATTTTATCATATGACATTATTTCATTGCAGATGTATATCAGTATTCTTAAACTCTCATCTTAAATGTTACTGTTGTAAATTAGGGACCAGCTCAGATTACCATGACTACTGTACTATACCTATGATATTACTTTAAAGTTGGTGATCCACAGATTAAAACTTGATGGCAGCAGCACATTTGTCTGCTGTTAGGACTTTCTTAGTCGGCTCTCTTGTTGGCTCTCTGCAGAGCGCCGCCTCTCAAGGAACACAGACAGCAGTCCTGAGGAAGAGGAAGAAACACACAATAATGCTAACTTTGGCAACACACTCTTTTATCTTCATCACATCTAAATCCTGATGTTTGAATATATGATGGGATGCAGTCTCCTCTACTGGATAACATGGATAATTAAAGCTCAATCTATTGCTAATCCTTTGTTTCTCACAAATCCACAGCGTATCTTGCGTTTGCCAGCTGTCAGACAGACTGCACTTTCTTAAAAACCTTTTACTAATTACAACGCTGGTCAGGTCAGCGAACTGCCGAGTGGACAAATATATAAAGAGAAGCTGACAGGTTCAATGAGGAGGACACGGTCAGGAAGGAATGAAGGGAGGACAAGGGGAATGTCATTTATAGGAATGGTGTCAATAAACGTGGCTTATGCACAAAACGGGGCTTAAAATGTGCGTACGCCACTTCCCACGCAAAGGTTGTAACAAACAAACTTGACGGGAGAATGTGCGGTCCTCCACGCAAACTCTAAAACATGCGTACGCACATTTTGGAGACAATGGGAACTGGCGACGCAGATGGTGAGGTGGTGAACTGAAGTCAAGACGGCAGAAAGTAAATGTGGGAAGAACGTTTACTCGTAATATGTTCAAGTATTGATGCCTCACGCACATTTCTTCAATCCATATCATCCACGTTACCATGAAGATTAAATCCAGCAGTGCTTTTTGTGCTTGTACTGAGTGATACTTGTTCCATAAACACCTTGTCAAATCCAACTGAAATCTTTAATAACATTTTTTTATTAATGTTTAATCGGTGCTGTCTCAGCATAACATTGTCCGCTACGGCTGGAGTGCAGGAGGAGGAGACGGCCCGACTGCATGGAATACAGGATAGCATCAAATACCCTAGCATTAGATAACTGCAGAACACAGTGTAAATAACTAAATATCTGTCTTTAAAACTGTGCATATATCATCAAATGTCAAAGTCTGGAAACACAGCCGTTAAGTTCTCGCATAATCGTTACACTTAATGTCCTCGTTATTGGGCCGAACTTTAATATTGTTCGTGACAAAATCTGCATGAAGAAAAGTGTGTTTGCCTATTAGACTTTCTTTTGTCTTCAGATTGTATCTCGGGGTGGGGGATACCACTAGTTGACGCTGTGATTTTGGCAAGGTGTTAACAATCACAAATTGTTGTAAACATATAAATACTGCAGTGAACCCGTGCGTAATGCTGCATGATGGCACTGCTGGCCCTGCAGGAGGACTACGCCAATGGAAGAATCAGGAGAGAAAGAGACTTGAGGGACCATGACGATGACTGGCTAATATGCCGATTTACATTCCCTAAATCTGTGCTCTTGGATCTATGTACTGAATTGGGTCCAGTCGAGAGGGCAATGTGCCGGAACCGTGCCATCTTATCATATAGGCCTGGTATATCGAAGCTGTCCCCAAGTGCCGTAATGCCTGCTGTTTTGGACAGTATTATTAATATAGGTAGTCTATACATCAGGTTTTTCCTACACTATGCAAGAACAGGCTGCAATTATGATTCAATTTGCCGCAATTCCTGAACGTCTGAGAAGTTTTTTGCTTTTTTCCGTCGTCATGATTCGGCCTAACGAAAGAACAACTGCCAGGGTCATTAACATACTGATCAGCATTCATGAGGTGCTTTGCATTGACTATTAATGGTTAAAAATGGTCGTGTACAGGGCGGGAAAAGAGGCTGATTCACGTACGCACACTTGTGGGTAATCTGTGATTTATAAAGGGAACATTGATTACAGAAGTGCATAGACTATGCACGGTTTTATAAATCAGCCATTTTTGGCTTTTGGCCATACGTACACTTTTAGTAATGATCCTAGTACACTCAGTTTTATAAATGAGAACCCTGGTTCTTAACCATTTTGGCGTGTGACCCTTTGTTTTACCCATTATGTAATGAAGGTCCTCTTCATAACTAATATTTTTCAGCATTAGTATGCTGTAGCTCATTATGTTGCTGGTAAATTAAAGAAGGCAAAAACGCAAAGTTTTGAATATTTATTAAAATATATTAACAATCTGTCTTGTGGATGTCGCAGTTGGCCCTGTTTAAGGCTTTCCATTTAGGACATTATTCTGCATGTTGTGACAGGTGCAAGACCCTCTAAAGTTCTGGTTCTTAACCATTTATGCTTGTGACCCTTTGTTTTACCCCCTATCACAGGTTACTTATATAGTCTGTCTGAGCTGTGAGAGGTTCCCTTCTCAGTTTCTTTCATCTGAATACCTAAAGAGGAAGTATCTAGCATTTCACATGTAAAGAGAGAACAGTCTGTAAAAAAAAGCAGTCATTTTGTGCAACAGAACTGTCACATTTATCTTGAAACCCCCCACCCCCACCCCCCCTTACACATATTACAGGAGCTTGGAATTATGACGGTATCGGTAATGTCATTCAAATTTGCATAAGCCATCGCATAGTAAGTTTTATGGTTATGTGGTATTCATTTTTATTGTTTTATTATATTATGATGTACATGTTATCATTTAATTACATTTGTATTACTGTAATCCTCTAATGGCTTAACAGTTTTACTATCTGGTTGCTGAAAGGTTATACTTCCAAGCTCATAATTTGGCATGAATGCACTTTCATGGACATTTTCCATAAAATCTAATCTTCATCAGTCAGCAATCACTTCTGTGGTCAGGGAATGCCCTCATGTGGAAAGAATAGGGTCAATGACACAGACGCCCATGAAACTATTACAGTAAGCGGTGCGCTAACCCTATTTACTGATAGAAGCGAGGGGCTTTCACGTGCTGATAACGCTCCACAGTGCAGACACAGCTGTAGCCTATCTTTAGCTCTTTAGTCCTAAAGAGAGAGAGCGCTCCTTACGTCAGTGGTTTTCAAAGTTGGGTGGTCCTTAAAGTTTGGGAATAACTGCCTTCCATCACATTCATGATGATGCTGCTGCAATAAAAGACTGAAATAATTGACTTTGAAGTTGACGTTCCCTCTTTCAACAGACAACTTCCTTATCTATTCTTTTTTTTTCATTTCCTCTGTGGGCTTGTCTAAGGAGGGAGGGGTAACACACAGATACTTTACTCTTTCCACATTTTCCTGTCTTTGTTTATTGTATGTTGTCACAGACAGCTGATAGAAATTTACATGGCAAGGCTGGACTGTTCTCATAGTGGCTTGCAGTCTGTGGCAGGAAGGTAGTCTATCGCATTTGGAGATGGGCCTTCCCAGCTTTCAGCGTCTAGTCAGCGAGTGAACAAGACTCTAAATGCCTCTTTGGTCTGTACCTGCTCCTGACCTCTGACCATACTTGGCAAAGATTTGCAAGGGAACAGAGAGACAGCCTTATATGGCTCAATAAACTATCACATTATCATTATTAACCCTGGAGGAGCTAATGTAATTCCCCATTGTCTGCCTCCTTAGAACTAGTAACTGTAAGCCATATGGCCATTTATTTGATTAAGTGACGCATAACTGGACAATCATGGTGACGTAGAACGCTGAGGCACACACCATGTACTCATGACGAAACCAAATCTCATCCAGAAATCCCTTTATTTTATGTCTCTCCTATCTCTAATGTGTCTACCCTCTAACTGATGCGCTAATAAAACTGGGAAAAAAAGCTGTAAATATTGACATTAATGACACAGATTTCTAATTTCATAAGTCACGTGCTGTTAACACATAATACTATGCTGCAAAATGTTGCTACATCATGACATATGGCCTTAGCTGAGCCCATCAAAGGCTCACCTGACTAACCAGGGGTGTGGCAACACAGAAGCTCTATAAATAAAAGCATGTCAAGAATTTCATTCATTACGTGGACAAACCCCATCCACTGAGCTGCAGCACTCTCAAACCAGACCTACCTGGCAGGCTCACCATGCTCAGGCCTCGCACACTTCAGCAGCTCATCTCCTGCATGCTGTTGCTCCTCGCCTCCCTCTCCAGCTCAGGGGAGAGCCGGCCTCACGTGGCCCACCAAGGCACACCTGATGTGGACAGAACGGACAGCCACAGAGTCCTGCTTCTGAAGGCGGTGAAGACGGGGATCCTCGGCTCATTGGGTATGGACAGGGAGCCCAGGCTAACTCAAAAAGCCTCGGAGGAAGAGCTGAGAAAGATGTATCAGCTCTACAGGGAAAAACAGAGAGAGATGAGAGGAAATTCCAGCCAGCCGATGAGGGAAACCTGGCAATCCACCCTGTCTACTGTGCTCTTTCCAGCTACAGGTGAGACATTTGTTAGCCAGGGAGACATCAGGAAGACACTTCGGCCTAATTTAATCATTGTCACGCCTAAATGACTGTTGTGAATAGCCAATTTGGAAAGTTTGAGTGGGAGTAGGAAAGAACGTTACATGACGAGATCTGCAGATGCAGACAAAAGCTTTTGTGCCGTTGTGGTTGTAAATAACTTTGAACTTGCAGAGTTTGAACGTATGTGAATGGTTGGAAATAGAATCAAACAGTCCTGTAAACAAAGCAAACACATTCCTACAAGCTTTTAGAAATCATGAGCGTGACAGACACACCTTGTACTTGATGTTACACTTTAAACGTGTTTGTATCTGTCAATGTCATCAATGATAAGCCAAATGATGACTTTGAGAGCATTGGAAATCAAATTAAAAGTACATGATTTTCCCGCTCTCAGTTGTTCCAGATGTTCCCTACTCGGTCAAATCATTGTAGGATGTTGCCAACTTTGGTTCTAATTCTCTTTTTTTCCCGTTTTAGTGGAGCCAATGAAAGTGGTTGGGAGGGGAGCACACCCACAACGCATGTATTGGTACAGAGCTGTTTTCCACAAGAACCCCAATATCCAGACTGAACTGACACTAGCTCGGGCCGAGCTGAAGATTTCCAGGCAGATTTTAAATAAACCCATCTCAGTTCAGCCTGACGTAAGACGAGAAATTAAAGTTAAAGTCAACCGGATGAAGCCGACGAACTCCGCTGCATGGACACATGGAGACTCTCCAGCGAGTGCCAATGCGTCACGCACTCAAGACGTGGTGCTGGACGTCAGCCCTGAGGTGGAGAGGTGGATGAGGACTAATGATGGAGAGGCACTGTTAGTGGATGTTGGGACAGTTGTGGGTGACAAAGATGCCGTCAAGGCAAATCCAAGCATTTCTCTGGAGTTAGGCCTCACACAGCCCAAACCAGCCGGGAAGACGAGACTGCCTCGCTCCAACAAGGAGGACGCCTGCGACGAGCGAGGATGGTGCTGCCGGAAGTCTGTCACCGTGTCCTTTAGAGACATTGGCTGGACGGACTGGGTGGTGGCCCCAACTGAGTACACGATGCATTTCTGCGACGGCACCTGCCCCCATAACTACAAGCCTGCAAGCATGCACACGCAGGTGAAGTCTCGGCTGCATCAGATTACCAATGGAGGGTCACCACGCCCCTGCTGCGTGCCGGCCGCCTATGAGCCCATGGTCCTCATGCACTATGACAGTAAGGGAAAGTTGAAGCTGACTGCTTTCGACGACTTGATTGTCAGTAAATGTCACTGTGCCTGAGGAACTGGGCTTTTTCTTTTCTTTTTTTTTAAACCTTTGGGTGAGCCACTAAAAAAAATGCTACATGCCTATTATGTTCTCAAAGGATCGTGTATCACAGCTGCATAAATTAGTGTTTTTCACAGGTTAACTAAATTAAAATTGCAACTTTATTGTGAAGAAAAACACGTTACTGCGGCACAGAGTTTTGTATTGCATTGCGGATCGAGCAGTGGATCTGTTCATTCATAGTTGTATTTATTTAAAGTTCTATTTATGGTCCTGAAGTTACCATTTTGGGGTTTTATTTTTGTTGTTTTATGTTACAGCATGTTTCAGTACCATTCAATGTCATTCTCACTTGTTTATTTAAAGCACTGTATTGTTTTAAGAGGCACATGGTTTAGATATATTTTGTTTGTCGTCTTACACATTTCAATAATTATATGAAGACCTAAATAAATGTTCTGATGTATTCACACTGAACTGATGCACTTGAATATGTCAACATGTACATTTCATAATAAACACAACAGCACAACGTGTTCTCATTTGTGTCATTCATCCAAAGAGATACTATCAACCGGTGTACATCACAAAGGTCACAGTGTGCCAGATGAATCAGCATATAGAGATATGATAACTTCTATCTCCAGTTATTGACCTTGGCCTTGACCGGCTAATAAAGAACCAACGTAACATGATCACTAGTTTCGTTTAAAGAGTCAAAAAGCAGCTTGCTGTGTAAACTCCAGACTGCTCAGATTGCATATCAACGTCGATACTGTAAATGCATTTTACGCTTGTGATATTTACTTTCAAGTGCTCTTGAGATAAGTTATTAGAAAAAAAGAACAAACCATTATGTGAGATATCCTATGATAAGTACTGTATATGATCGCCAAGACAAGAAAAAGTTATTCAAATTAGAAAAAGAGCTTGTGTGTGGAACTTAAAACATGCCAAAGTGCAATTTAAGGGTTTGGTAATAAACAGTGCACTATGTTGTAGTGTGATATTAGGATATAAAGTGTGATATTACAATATTAGGTGCGATATTACAATATTAAGTGTGATATTAAAGTAAGTGAGTCAACTGAAGTGAACTGAAATTGGTAGTAAGTTCTTCTAAAATGTTTATAGTGCAGTGATACCACCACCCCTAATGAGTTCTTAATATATATATATATATATTTTTTTATCTTTGCATGGATAAAGGTCACCTGAATATGAGCATGTGTTGTTGTACAATTAATAAAGTAGATGTATTAAAGAGTGGGGCGTATTGACCCTGGGTGACTGAATAAATAGACAGATGAATAAATAGGCGATTAATCAGAGCTGCAGACACAATTGCTAACTATAATTACTTTTCTTAAGGTATACATTCAGACCTGTGCCCAGTAACAGCTCACTCGCCCCTTTGTTTTTATCCTGTTACTCTTTGTGTCAGGGATGACATCCTCGGGTTGATACGCAACTGCGGGTGGATGTAAAGGTCTTCAATCTTAGATTCTGAAAGGTCCTGACTTGCAGTACCACCCAAAGTATACACGTATAAAAGAATTAGGGACAGTATTTATCAAGGACCTTCTGTGTGTATAATCTAAGATAGACAGCATGAACTCATTAACCTCTGGTATTTGGCTTTCTCCTGGTTTTAATTCTCACGAACAGTATAGCCTTCCCGGAAAATTATTACTGAATTTCATTCCAGGATGACCAAAATGTTAGCAAAGAGTGAGTCCCGGTCTGTAAATCTCCCCTGCCAGTCTCTTCAACACTAGACGCCCAGAGAAGCACAAATCACACCTCTACATTTGGACAAAGCTTGGTTTTCACATCCTCTCTGTGTGTCTCTTCTGAAAAACAAATGGACCACAAAACCCATAAAGTGCTCACCTTTGCATGTTTTGAAAGTCCTTTAGTATCCTCTAGTATTTTATGGATAATCAAGCAATCATTTTTGTCTATTCTCAATTTTTTTTCTAAAACGTAAGACACAGAACAGGCGGCTATTAGCTCAAGACTTTTATTAAGGAAACATCATAGTTCAAATTAAAATACAACTGCAAAATGTTCTAAATATTGTGTTATGTGTTTCATCTTCATAAACTTAATAATATGGCCCAAACCCAGATAATAAAACACTTCAAATTAGTACATGATACGTTTACATTTTTTAAATGTAATAAAAATAATAATATGCAGCTGTTGTAAACCGAGGCATCCTATGACAAAATTTGAGGCTCATAAATATTCAAAATGTGTTAATGGTAAAAAGTTTATTAGCACACATAAATGCGATCTTTACCAACTTGCAACTTAACCAAAAAAGTGTGAAGAAATGGTCCACACTTCTGCTCTCTAAAAGGTCAAAATGGAAAGTGATTCAACGGAAATTCCAGACGTATCAAGAGAAAACCGTGAAACAAACGAAAATAGATTAACTTGGATTGTTGTAAAAAATGTGATAATTTGCAATACAAAGTGTCCAATATGATCTTAAATGAACTGTGCCAAAACAGATTATAACAGAATACACAACAGATTATAATTACATTCCTGACTTGACAGATGATGTACACCAATAAGATATATCTATAAAATACACTGTATGTGGGTGTACTTATATCCAGACACTACAGACACGGCAGTATTTGTTTTTGTTCAAAGGTCGGCTGGAAAATTGAAAATTGATATGGTGAGCAATGAATAGAGATGTGTCCTATAATGAATCTGGCACGATATACACGTCTTCTTCCTGGCATTCTGGGAGGATGGAGAGGTTGCACACCGGATCATTGCAGTATATTGCATCATCTTGTGTATCACACTGCAAGTACACATCCTCCTCAGGTTCAGGGGGCGACCTGCACAGAAACAATAAGAACATATAAAGTGTAGCAGATGATGAAAGCACTTTTTTTCTGATGTAAAAACCAGTGTGACACAAGGTACATATCATGTAAACTGTGTGGATTTCTCTTTCCCAGTTTCTATTCTTGCTCGGAGAAAAAAAAACTCCCGCACTGAGTCATCAGCTGGCATGTTTGATTAATAGACTTTAAATCGTAGGAAACAACAGAAGAAGAGATCACCACCACCAGACACCGGCCAAATTGTGTGCCAATATTTAACAAGGAGTGTGCAAAATGGGGAAATTTAAACCACACGCACGCACGCACACACGCACACACAAACACTGTTTCTATTCTGGTTTCTTTCTGGACAGCTGCTGAAAGTAGGAAATTAAAGTAGTACAAAGTAGAGCTTACTTTCTCTTGTTTACTGCAGGCCTGTTGTGTCCAGTAGTCCGAGCTGTGAAGTTTTCATAAATAGGCGCCTCTCCTGTTGACTGTTCTCTGTTCATATCGGTGTACTGATTGGAATCCTCTTGTGATGTCTCTCTATAGTCCTCATTTTTCTGGTTTCTTGTTTGTGCAAACTGCAGCATATTCCTCATTTGACTGTGGTATTTGTACACGATTACACCAGCTACGATCACGAGCAGAAGGAAGAAGAATGTCAGCCCAACAGCCAGACCTACTGGGGAGCTGGGGGCCGAACATGCGGCCGTGTCATTTCCACAAGCGTTATCGTTAATCATGATCTGAAAGTATGAAAGGTACAGCATGAAAGCGAGCGAGTGCATGGCATCGCTCAAGCTACTATAGGCCATATCGTCGTTTGTAACAATTCCCATTTCTGGATTATTTATTCAAAAGTTTTTAGTTGTGTAGTATTGCTTGTTCTTATTCAAAAAGGTCTCTACATAAATAAAACATATACAGTTTGCTTCATGATAACAGTTATCCATTAAGTCTTCTCACATAAAAAAAATAGAAAAGGTTAAAATAGGTTTAAAAAAAAAAGGTAAGTTAAAAAAAAGGTTCAAAGAAAAAGGTTTAAAATAATCAAATTGAATTAAAAAAAAAGATTAAACTTCACAAACAGTTTTCTGTCAAAGTGTAGGTCAATAAAAACAGCGAACGTACCATGCAAGGCTCCAGCGTTGTTAGAGTCGAGGTCTGAGTCGCGAGTGAAGTCATATAGTTTGTCTTTCACAACTCACACTTGCAACAGAAGTTCCCTTTTTATTGAAATCGTGGAACTGGACAATGAATATGTTGAAACTAGATGATTTCCTGTAAAAAAGCGCTTGCTGAAAATAGACAGTTGCTGATAGAAGCTAAATTAATGTTATATTAAACCACGTGACTCAATAGGCACATTTCCAATCAGTGCACTGGAATAGTTCTAAGTTTAGCTTGATGTACATTGTATATAGTGAGATGAAACAACGTTTCACCATGGATCAAGTGATTCACACATTTAAAAATATATACAAACGACATTCGAGACAGGCTACATTTAGGGCACACACAAAAAAATACACGTAAAGTGCAAATTACTACTTAAAGTAGAGTATTTAAGACAGACTTTTGAGTGGATGTTTATGATCAAATAGTTGATTGTGAACAGTAAAAACAAGTTTTTGGCAAAATTAGTATTTCTTACTTTTTTCCCCCCTTTGGTTCAAACGTCTCAAATTGACCCAAAACGGCGCGCGCAGGCGCGCGCAGGCGCGCACAGGCGCTCACACACGCACACGCGCATACACACACACACACACACACACACACACACACACACACACACACACACACACACACACACACACACACACACACACACACACACACACACACACACACGTTCAACAGGACTTTTACCTCCCCCTGTTGTTACTTTCACTCCCAACATGCAGACTATAAGCTCATATTGTTACAATACTTTTGGACTATAATTCCCACCATACAGTATATGATCTGCAGAATTTGAAACTAATGGCTGAATTGGTGACTTGAACCATCGGCGTCTGGTTGTTTTCTCGCTGTTGGTTAACAAAAGTCACACACGTGAGGGTGTCAGGTGGTGTAGGAGACCCTTTTGATCTTGTATCTCACCCCACACAACAGTAATAAAGAAGCAGGATAGATAGGCGTCCTATGGTTGGTCCGTCTGTCACCTGAACTCCACACTGAACCTTCATATCAAGCCAATACTATGACAGAGGTCCCTGCTCTATTGCTTTATGTTTTTGACTGGATCCATGGACTGGATCCATGGGTGTTCAAATGCCTGTTGTGCAAAAAAAAAAAAAAGGGCTATATTTATTTAATCTGAAGATAATTCGTATCTGGGTCTCGTACTGTATATTTTATATAGACTAGACGGGGTTGACATTATGATTTGGGACAGAGAACAAATTCGACTAATGTCGGTGACACAGAAATGTTGTTATGTTTAGGAGAAAAGCGTGCATTTGGGTTTTCTGAACACAGAAAAAAGTATATAGGTTGGATACACATGAAAATGGAAATGGTAACATTATGGGCTCACAGTGAAGAATAGTCAACAATGAGCTTTGTACTCTCGGCTTTTGGTTGGCTGAAATGCATTCACTCCATAGCGCAATACATCCATTTTTTGTTCTAACAACCTCCTGTACAACCACAAATAAGGTTTTATGAAAACCAAAGTGGCTGAAAATTGTGGTTCAGTGCACAAAAAGAAAAAAACAAACCAAAAGGAGAGACTTTCAGGTTTAACTGAGAAAGTGAAGTGAAAGTTTCCCTCTCCGCTGCTGCTAGCTCAAGCCTCTGAGATGTTGCTGCTAATGTTAGTGAAGCGTGTTTGAATAGAAGACCCCCCTACGGTAAAAACACACACACACCTTCCCTACACCTGCCCTGAAGTCGCTCCCTTTTCGATGTTGCCATGGTTACTTTACAACCAGATTACACTCGCCTGGCAGGTGAAACAGCTCCACTGCACCTTCTGTGCCTGTAAAACAAAAGCAGAAAAAAAGAAACAATCATGTTAGGTGTGGCGTTTGGACTCAGCAAAACAAAAACCTCGGGATGTTGTGTGTGTTGTCAGGAATTTGAATATGCGTGTGTTGTTTTTACTGAGCCTGCTATATTATCACAGCCATATTAAAGCTCGCAGGCCTCTTGCTGTTGTACAGAAGACAGTCTTCTGCTGCTGCAGAGAGTGAAACTCCCACCGCAGTGAGGAAACAAGAACGCACACGCACATGATTAATTTATCTAATTCCTTGGAGGAAAGGCTTAACAGATATGTGACAGAAATACCTCTTCCTCTCTCACCTAAGAGCTAATTTGTCTCCACATGAGTAAGTCTATTCATCCTTTTCAATCTATTCATCTGTAAAGTGTGTGGGGGGGGGAGATGCTGTTGTGACAGTTTTTATCTTTAGTCAGCAGGGGTGCACATACAACTCCAGAGGAGGCAGAAATTGCCACTTTCTGGCCTAAGACTTTCATGTCACAAACATTTGGGCGAACCCAGACAAAGGAAGGTAAATTCTGTTCCACAAATAAAAAGGCAAGTAAGCTGAATTTAGGTTTATAATTAAACACATCGCCAATTTCCTCCCCCTCACATCCCTAGGTGCATAAAAAGTTGACAGAATACACCATCTGGTGCCACTAATAATCGTGTTCTAACCATGGTTCTAACAGACACTGGGTGAGATTATCACCTTCAGTGACAAAAAATAAATAGAGAAATTTGCGGTTGTTCCGCAGTCCAGATGTGCGGTGTGCCTCCACTACACCCCCGCGCAGCGACGTGAGCACGTAAAAAGCTTCACCGAGGCAGCTGCGTCAAGTCGGCCAGAGACAACCGTGTAGATACCGGAAAATAGATATTTGCTTCAAAATAAAAGTATGCCTTTTGACAAAAAAAAGCTAATTCAGTTTTAGCTTTAGTCAGGCACAAAAAATGCTATAAGCTATTGATTGACTAAACAATAACATATTCAACAGACAACTGATCAGTTGCAGTGTTGATAGGCAAATTTCAATCTTTTACCAATACTTCTATTTGCTAGGCACATATACATATATATACACACACATATACATATACATATATACATATATATATATATATATATATATATATATATATATATATATATATATATATACATACATACACACATATATATATACACACACATACATACATACATACAGACACATATACATATATACATACATATACACATACACACATATATATATATATATATACACGACCTTCCACTTCCACCGGATTTCACTTTTTTTCTGCCGGATGTCGGTTACCTTCTGTTTTGTTTGTGTTGGAATTTAAAACTCTGGTGGATTTATGAGTAATTGGTATTGGTATGGTAAATCCAGACAGCTAGCTAGACTATCTGTCCAATCCGAGTTTTCTGTTTCACGACTAAAACAACTTTTGAACGTACACATGTTCCACCAAAACAAGTTCCTCCCAACGGGTATTTTGCAGGGGCACCGTGCTTAGCTCCGCCCTAAATGTGATTGGTTTAAAGAAATGCCAATAAACCACAGAACGCAGAGGTGGAAAGAATACTTTACTGTGCTATAAGTAAAAGTAGGCTACTGGTACTTTAAAGACATTTTACTCAAGTAAAAGTACTTGTGTACAAATTAACTTAAATAAAAGGTAAAAAAGTAGGTCAGTTAAAGGTGCAGTAGGTAAGACTTCTAAAATTAACTTTCTGTCATATTTGCTGAAACTGACCCTATGTTCCAGTAGAACTACAAGAAGCAGGTCATTTAAAAAAAGAATCCGACTCCCCTGGCACCACCTCCAGCCTGTAGTGCGATTTGCAAAAATCCACCGCTCCCTGTTCAGATGCACCAATCAGGGCCAGGGGTGTCTAACTGCGTGTCAATCACTGCTCATGCACACGCATTCATTCTCCCTTGTGGGGAGGGACTTAGGAGACAGTTTGGGGCATTAGCAGAAAAGGGGGGCGGGGCTGAGAAGTTGTCGATGTTGACATTTTTTGGCCAAGTCCTGGATCTTCACAATCCTACCTACTACACCTTTAAAATGTACATGTCCATTCATTTTAACTATGCCGAGGTACAGCAATGCTAATCATAACACATAAGGACGTGATCCTTAATTTGATTGCGTTGTTGTTGTGCAATGTTCACTAAATACTAGGCCCATGCGGCCTGTCGTTCCGCACTCACTCAGCTGGTGAACGTAAACATTTAGGCTACAAGGTATATATCTCTTCTGCAGACACTCCTGCACCTTCTTCTCGGCTGCAGCTGACTTACAACTTTACATTTTCACTCTGTGTAACAGATGTGACTTGAAATGTAGCAAAGTACCGTACTGATAAAAAGTAGGCTACTTAAGTAAAATTAAAATCACAGATAAAAAAAAACAAACAAAAAAAAACAACTTTGTTACAGTAACGAGAGTGAATGCAATTTATTCCTTCCACCTCTAACATCGAGCAAGTTAAAAAAATATATTTGTCAGGAGTTGAAGAAGACCAAAAAAGAGCTAGCAAAATAGCTAATGTTTGGTTTGGTAGCATGTTAACAACAACAACCTGATTATCTGTTGGTATCATAGACTGTAAATATTAACAGTCCATGGTTGGTGTATCAGCCCAGTGATTCTGTGACCACAACGTGTTCCGTGGTGGTCAAAATCCTCTTAACACAACTTTAAATTGTACGTACTTACTCTGTGCCGTTTTGTCTTACTCATTTCAACCCCCTCTAACCGGAAGTTGTGTGTCCTCACTTCGTGTCTCTTGACACTGACCATTGAAGGAAAACGGAGCAGAAGAGCGAAACATGGCGACTTCGAACAATCCGCGGAAATTCAGCGAGAAAATCGCTTTGCATAACCAGAAGCAGGCAGAGGAGACAGCGGCGTTTGAAGAAGTGATGAAAGACCTCAGCATTACCCGGGCAGCGAGGGTAACGACACCGCTTCTTGTTTCCCCCCCCTCTACCTCTTTGGCGAGCTGTCAAATGTGCATTTGTAGCTCGAGCCGCACGCAGCCAGGGCAGCGTAGGTAAACAATAACAAACGACGCTTCCTGCAAGCTGTAGCCTTTTTCTACCACGACTGACAACCAACAGAGCTGGCAGGAGGTAACAGTCCTGTAATATGGATATGAATGACAGGGACCCTCGTCCAAAGAAAAAGTTATTAACGTTACATTTTTTTTTGTCCCACGCAAGTGGAAGGCAAAGGGGCGTGCATGCGTATTTGACAGCGCGCGCCCAACTGCAGCGATGATTTTCTCCTCGTCTCGTGCTTTCTGAGAAGAGGCGATTAGACAAAACGATGCTATGTGACCTACTATTTTAGAAATATACATATATTTAGTAATGTTACATAATTCGTAGCGTATGTGTTATGTATGGTAGTGACATATGGTGATGTGTGTGCTCCGTGGCTTTGTAAACTTGTCTGACAGGTCTTCAGGCCCGTGTGCACTGCAAGATGACATACATTTACACTATAGATGAAGGCTCGCAGATTGTGTGGCAATGTAAGCCACATGCAGCACAGGCCTCCAAAATAAATCCTTGGGAGGCAGGGCTTCAGTAGTGTGACTGCTGCTGGGTGAAAGCACGATGGGTAGACAGACAGCAAAACATGCAGCCGCTGCATTGCGTGTATATGCTTTAACTGCCATAGACAGACTATACAGCGAAACAGCAGCTACTGCAGTGTGTTTGTGTATGCTCGTATTTCATCTCTGTCTTAAGACTGCAAATTTACTCTGGCCAACAGGCTAAAACAACAAACAACTCTTCCATAGGTCTTTTTTTCCACAAAAGACATTTTGACATGTCCCAGTAAGAAAAGCACAGGTGTAATTAATAAAATGAATGATTTTTTGCTTTGGTTTCAGGGTCCTGGAATTGTGCATAACAGCTAGTTCATGTTATTAGCAGCACATGTGCTTCCCCAACTATGACAAGTCAAAATGTCTGCTGTGAAAAAGGCCTGTTTAATGAAGCTTTAGCAGATGTGTGGATTCTTACTATTTGTATGACTACCGCGACTTATTGAAACTGCAAAAATGTAATTTATTTGTTGAATTTTTCTATAGACTAATTGATGTCTCAGTTGCATCAAAACTAGCATGTTATCAGAATCCGAATCAGATTTGATGGCCAAGTGTAGTTACATACACAAGGAATTTGACTTTGGTAGGTGTTAACTCTCTATACATTCAGCAAATAGACGTGTAGTAGTAACATACTGTACAATAGAGACAACAATATACATATAGGCATATCAACATAATATATAAAAGTACAAACATACAAATAAGACATAATATCAAGACAAGTACACATGGAGTGGGATGTAAAGTGCAAACAGTAATAGTGCAAAGTAGTGTGCAAGATGCATATTGGAATGATAAGCATGTAATGTGTAGGGAAGTGGGTGAGTGGCCAAAGTGGGGATGACCCCACTTATCAAGTGTTCAGTAGAGTGATAGCAGTGGGAAAGAAGCTGTTGTCTGGTTGTTTTTGTGCGCAGGGATCTGTGGAGCTTGCTATATATTATACATATGTATTTCAGAATACACGTCTACACATGTTAGTCAGAGAGGTTAGGTGATATTGTCGTAGATTATGTTTTCATTGAATGCGTTGACAAATGGTAGGGAGCTCTTGTCTCAGCCAAAGTTAGACGTGTGGAAAGTGGGCCCCTGGTTTAGAGTTTCATCCCTTTTCACCCTGTCCCCTCCCTCTCCCCTTCAGTCTCTCTTCTCTTTGTACCTGTCTTGCTGTGGTTGAAAGATTTTGGATTGTACTCTTCCTGATCCTGAAATGTTACAACAAGTAATCCTTTTGTCAACAGAGTAGATATGGTTGTGGGTAAAGAGATGCACTCTGAGGTCGGAGGCTTATCAAAATACACCAGTGATGCAGGCGTAGTAATTGTTATTATTAGATTTTCTGCCCTGCCAACAGTGAGCAGTGGGCTTGCATGAGACAATGTAATTGAGCGGTCACGGGTTCTCTAATGGGAAATGGAACTGGAGGTCGTTTGGAAATAAACAGTTGTAAGACTTTAAGGAGTCTGCTTTTTGTAATTTCAACCATCTCTGACGTGCATTACTTGCCACTAAAGTTTTCACATGTAAAAGTCATGAAATTCACGTTGCACTGCTGTGATGACTGCTGGAAATGTAGCAGCCTGCGTCAAACTTTGGCAGAAGACATCCAGCGTTTATCTCAGACTGGTGGTTGATAAAGAAAACATCAATAAGCATGGTGGTTTCAGTGTTGCCGTCTGTAGAACGCAACCACACAATTAATATGTACTTACATGGGAATAATTTTGGATTACCATAACGGTGCAGTATTTTGCATTTGTTTTTGCAGTCATTAGTAATGCTTTTATTGACTCCATCTTGTTGTTGTAGTCTTATGGTGTGTTTTATAGCCACTTTATTGTTTTTTTCTGTCGCTGGAGCCTGAACTTTCCATGTCTGAGAAACAGCCGTATGTATTCCTTTGTTCACATGATGGCATCTTGTCTTAACATGGTGTTGTTCTGCTTCCAGTTACAGTTGCAGAAAACTCAGTACTTGCAGCTGGGACCCAACCGTGGGCAGTACTATGGAGGTTCTTTGCCAAATGTCAATCAGCTTGGAAACAGCGCTATGGATATGTCTTTCCAGGTGAGGGATTATTTGTGTTTTCTTAATTATTTTGCAACTTTTCAGCAACAATTTAAATACTGTGTAGATGAAGAGTGCATTTGCATTGCATGTTGGCGAATGAACATTTTATTTGTTTTACAGTAATCCTCCACAGCTGTTTCATATAAATTAATATCCACTGCGCCCATCTCCGTGGCTGAGTAATATCCTGCAATATTTATTCAACCCGTGGCCGCACTATAAAAATGTTTCTATTTGATTTGCTTTTTTAAACAGCTGGTTAATGAGATCCTTGTTTCCCGAGATAAATACTCTGCTACACAGGGAGTGACATACTTACTGTTTACATATGCAAGCAACAAGAGCACTTTGCATAGAATAAATATCAGAAGGCAGAGTAAATATATCAACCCACAGTCTACAGTAGGTGTCGGTTGGTGGACCACACTCTCCTCTACATAGCTCTATGTCAAAATAACATCTTTAGTGCATCTTTTAACTAATTAACACGGTGTCCAAAGTCTTGAGAAAGACAATTCAACCATAACTTTATACATTGCTGATATTGCTATTTCTGAGATAAAGCAACGATGTGCCGTGTTACAGCAAAAGTAAATAGGCTATATTTTCTGTGGAAGGAGCCACAGGTTTGTGTTCCTCGTCTCTAAAGGCCCTGACACACCAACCCGATTATCGGCCGTCAGACGCGAGGTCAGTGGTTCAACTCATCTTCGACTCATTTTGTTTGCTGTGCGTTGCGGGGGGGGGGGCCAAAACATGTTGAATCGGAAGGCGGGCAGTCGGACTCAATGGGCAATCTGATTGGTGGAGCAATAACCCGGAAATGACGAGCGGAATGTGCGTGACTAATGCCTCTCAAAATCTGACGAAAGTCTTTTAAACTGACCTCTGTCGATCTGAAATGAAGACCGATTCAGCAACTGCACGGCCTATTTCTCGCTTAAAATGTTTTCAGAAACACGTATCGGTGAACTATCTTCGTAAAATACGAGATCGTATTCCGAACGAGCCGCCATTATGCCCGGTTGTAAAATCCGGGCGCAGCTAGACCCACGTGACGCGTTCGTCCAATCAGCTGCTGGTTTTAATTTTTTGGGCGACAATACAGATTAGCGCCGCCTGCTGTTATGGAGACGAATTACGTCTCGTGCACGCGCAGAGCGTACGCTCAATCGCTGTCGCTTTGGTGTGTTCCGAGGCACTTTTTTTGACCAACTCGGGGAGGCAGTCAGTCCGCCTTTTCTGCCGAAGGTCAGCCATCGGGTTGGCGTGTCAGAGCCTTAAGACACATTCAGTGAAAATGGCAGGGAAGTTAAGAGAAACACAGTGTTTTTTAAATGAATTATTTCCGATAGTTGTTTCAAAGACAGAAGCAACTGTCAGCAAAATATTTGAAGTGAAAATAATAAGCTTATGAAGTTAAAATGACAAATTATTATTGGCACTTTCTAAATGTGGGGGGAACTTTGAAATTGCGTAATAATGAATATTTTAAAAATGAAAAGAAGGAAGATTTGAAGCTTGTGACAATTACAGGTCCTATTTCAACCGGCTTTCCTTCATTAAAAAAAATATCATCCTTGTTATAGTGTGCAATCTGCATAATGGCCACACTTTTTGTGCATCACATAACACATGTTATGTCCAACCTAAATTGTGGAAAAAGTGGTTGAGCCAGTTGAAATCAAGCTATTCTATTCACATTCCACATGGTATTTCCAATGCTGGGAACTAACACACTAAGTTTTATTTATCCTTTATTTTAGTTTTTATTGTTCCTTGTGTAGCATACATGCTCATCTAGCACTGCAGTGCACTAGGGCAGAAATCCTTTGTCCTACATATCTTTATGTTTCCATTGCCATCCTTTGGTAAAATAAATGTATACATATATTGTCTTTGAGATGCATGTGTGGAAAGAGACAAAGTAAAATATAATGACATCAATTTATTGACATCAGCTTGATAAGCCCTTTTTATTTTACTTGTGTAGAAGAAATATGATTCTGTGGGGACAGAGATATAAAGTTAAATCTCACTGAGAGCCTCCCATTGACAACCTAAAAAAAAATCAATAAGGGACTTATTTAGATTTTTCTGCAGACAGAGGATGGTGGGAGTTAGGACAATTGTTTCCCTGTCAAGGCTCATTTCCTCCATGAATCAGCTGATGAGTAATGGCCCGTGCAATTCTTACTCAAGAACATACTCATATAAACAGAATGAAATGGGCACATTCCAGATCTTCATTTTTAGTTTCACATGCATTTTCCAATTTTCTATAGTCACTATAGAGCACTACATTGCCCTGAGTGCCAGGGAATGATGTGTCACCTTTTTCAGCCCTTCTGAGTTTGCAGGTATGAGTTAATAATATTGTTTCCTGTCTTTGTTTGTCAGAATTCAGGACTGGACACGAATAGATCGACGCGACACCACGGGCTGGTGGACAGAGTCTACCGGGACCGGAGCCGCATCACATCCCCCCACCAAAAACCCCTGTCTATTGACAAACATGGACGCCAGATATCCTTTAATACTGTCTGTTTATTACGCTGTTCATTAGGGGTGGGACTCGCCAGAGGACCCACGATGCCATATTATCACCATACGGTATTATTGCGATATTCTGCGATATATTGCAATTTATTACTTTTTTTCCAAATTCAAATTATGTCCCCAGAGAAAAAACGTTGTCAACATCTGTTTTATCTAAAAAAAATGTAATCTCACTTTACATTTTATTATTCTAGTAGCGAAATGTGCAGATTTCCAGTCTCCAGCTGTATTTTCTTAACCTGCGATCTCACGTTGACAGCTGTCCATATGGTTCAGTGTATCTGTCACCACCCCCCGATACCAGCTGGAGGAGGTAAGACAGCCCCTCAGGATGAAACCCCGTCCCTGCATGGCTGGTTATCTTTAGTGTTTACTCTTTTAATTATGATCCTAATAAAGCCCTCACACAGCCTGCCCTGATAATTCTGACTTGTACCACACTGCTATGCACTGAATTGCGTTTTTGCCTCGATGATAGAAGATGCAGGGTCAGAGTGATACAAGACAAATTGGGAACATAACACAAGACTAGGGGTGGGTAACGCCATTTGATTCAATTATCAATTGTATTTGGGATATTTCATTTACAAAACCAATTTTGCTTGGATATGAAAGAGATTCTCAGAGAACTAATGCTGGATCCTAACCTGGTACATTAATTAAAAATTCTATTTAACATGAATACACTACAGCAGTCAACACAAAGAGTTGAGTTTTGAGTGACCAGAATTCTTTTTATTTTAGGGTATGGTTCAAAGACTGTATATACTGTACCTAAAGCTCATCATCTTGCCATGCTAGTGCCTTGCTTTGGAGCATTAGTTAGCCCCCTCCCCATCTAGTTTAATATGATACAAAAATGTTTACACTCGCTTTAAAAGAGAACGTCTCAAAGACAGCAATGTTGGCCGAGGTCGCCAGCAGTCACGCGGGTTAAATGATCCATTTTGAGATTTTTATGAATCTGTATCAGCTCATTCAAATGGAGGTTGATTTGAATTTGAAAATCGATTTGTTTTAAACCCAGCCCTACACAAGACAGTTTAAATCCTTGCTGATTTATGAAAACATATTGCATAATCATAAACAGTTAGCGACCTACTTTTACAGATTTAAACGCTGCATTTCGATTTTAATCATAATCTATTATAAAATACCGGATCGCATTCAGATTATTCCAGATTCTTGTGTTAAAAATCAAACATTTGATACAGTTGTGTGACAGCTGCGCATTACATTATCTTAAAAATCTGTCAGCATGACTAAATATACAGTATTTGTTAGTAAGATATTAAAATACAATGTATACACTGTGATTTAAACAAAAAAAATTTAATTCTTGTGCTGCAGGGCAAACTCTGACTCAGCACTGCACCAGAGTACATTGACTCCTGTCCAGCAGGTCTCTTTCATCGGAGGATCACAGGAGCTCCAGCCAAAAAGAGGTAGCCATTATCTTAATGGGTTTTCATTTTAAAGTTGTTCATTTATAACCTTCATGAAGTCAGGATATGTAAGAACATGCTCAGTAACATGATATTCATTAAATATAGACCTGTGGGTTGAGATACGTAAGTGTTAAACTGTATTACAATAAGATCATATTGTAGAAACTGAGCTGTTAAACAGGTCTGCTTCTAATGAGTCAGCTCTGAACCAGACTGCTCAGGTGTTTTTCCCATTTATTATCTGTGGGTGGGACTATTTTGTTGTCAGCCTTTTTCTTTTTCGGGGTATTTTGCTGCGGTCTCCTGGCGGTCCAGTCGAGTGCCCTCCAGTCTGTGATGAAAGGGTCTGAATGTGCCTTTGAAGGCAGAGGAGGAAAATCAGACAAAGACAAAGTTCTTCCAAGTGTCTGGTGAATTTTACTGCTAATGGCTGATTATTTCAAATTCAGGAGCACTTTGATTGAATTTGTATAAATCTGACACTTTTTTTCTTCTTTTTTAACCAAGTATTTATTTTTTTTGTCTTTTAACTTACTTAATGTCACATTTATTGTCTCCTTTTTTTCCTTCCTTCCTTCCTTCCTTCCTTCCTTCCTTCCTTCCTTCCTTCCTTCCTTCCTTCCTTCCTTCCTTCCTTCCTTCCTTCCTTCTTTCCTTCCTTCCTTCCTTCCTCCCTTCCTTCCTATTTTCTTCTTTGTCCTTTTTGTTTTGCATTCGAATACGACTTGGTCACGTTAACCGAGGACATGCGGGCTGTGATTATTATAAGCTCAAACAGTCTGGACATCTGTAAACCCAAGAGACTAAGGAGATTATTTGTTGTTGTTGTTAATTCTCCATCTCTCCAGTTCTCCTGCTCACTGTACCAGGGGCTGAAGCAATTAAACAAGAGGTTGATGAAGATGGACAAAACCAGAACTGGGATTGCAAAAAGGTGGAACTCCTACACATGCATACATGTTTTTTCTATCAGTTTTTATCTGTGGTTTGCACAATACTCTAGTTGTAAAATCTTATTTTTTTTCTTCTCTATAGAACATTTCAAGGTCCAAGCTCTGCAAAGTTCCAGGGATCCAGTAAGTATTTTACTGGTTTTCCTGTGTGGAACTGGTGTGAAGAAATGTTTTCTTAAGTTCCTATCTTGGATGGTGAAGTGATAAATGGCAATTAAGTCTGCACAGGCAGCTTCAAACTAAGTGCATATTTACTCACATCAGATAAACAAGTATGAATACAACATAGCTTTAAATTAAAGCCATCTGTAATCAAACATCATTTTAATTTACTTTGACAAAGTAATAAGAGAGCGGAGCCAAAGCATTTGCAAAAGTACCACTGGCCAAATGCACAATGTCCAAATATCTCTGTTGTTTGTATTGGACAACATTTCCTTGTGTAGTTTAGTGAATCACATAAGATACTCAGTGTTTAGGCTTCTGTTCTTCCATTTCGTCACTGACATTAGCCAGCTGAGTGTATTAAATCTTGTCGTCGTTAATGAGTTCACTGCGGCCGTCTGCTTTCTGCAGCATATTCCCGTCTCCGGAGCAGCAGTTGACCACTTCACTAAAGCCAGCAGCCCACAACACTGGCGGTTCTCTGCCTGACCTGACCAATATCCAGTTTCCTCCTCCGCTTCCCACCCCGCTCGACTCAGATGACGCAGTGGCCGCCTCGTTCAGCTCTTCCAACAGCACGCACGCCCTGGCTAACACGCAAGGTAACACCACCGACAGTGGTCTGCTCACATTTAACTTAGAAAACCTCAGATTTTCCCATAGTTATGTGCAGGATATTAATGACTTTTCGTTTCGACATTAAGCACTCTCTGGTGCCAATATCTCTAAGACTCTGTATGTGTTTTTATAAACTCTTTCCTCGTGCCGTTTTCTGTGTGCTGGGTAGGAGTGAACACCTCTCAGCCCACAGTAACCATGGAAATGCAGCCTGAGCAGGACGACATGGTTCCTCTCATCCTGAATGCAGGAGACTCCCACCAGCACCAGAACCTGCAGCTCTCCCCAACATCTCCACCTCTCACCCTCTCTCAGGTACAGCCTGGTCTCTGACCTGACCTGAGTCAATGCATCAATCATTCAAGCTTACTTGCTTATTGAATGTTTGATTGAATTTATCTGAGACAATTCCTAGCGAGTTAGGGTTATGAGGTTAAGTTCCTGGTGTAGATAAATGCCCAGAAAAAGCCATTTCTCATTAGGTAGGTATCAAATAATTGATTTTAAAGATTGATGTGTAGCATATAGAGGGGAACTCACTCAACTGTGCAGGAATACATGCATTTCCCAGAGAGCATCGGAACCTCATATCTTGTATGTTGCTATGCTCCGCCCCAGGCGGCCATCAACGCCATGAACCTTGAGCAGCAGCTGGCCCAGTATGCCTTCTTCAACCAGCAGCCGTCGTCCCAGACCCACCAGAGCCAGCAAGTGAGTTTCCCAGCAGCACTCTATTCATCACTTCCTTAATTCTCGCATTCACAACTATACAGTTTAACTACTCCCTGAATTACATGCAATATTCTTTTTTATTTGTCCAATTACTGCAGTATTTATGCAAAAACCAAAGTGGTTACATTGGAAAGCTCGATTTTACCAGTCACTGTAAACAATAGTCCAATTGGAAACCAATGTTTTAAACATGGAAAAAATGTCCTCTTTGCACATCTATTCATGCTTAATGGGGTTTATTATCCCCAACACTGTGCATTGCAATTTTCCTGTTAATCTGCTTCATTTCAGTCATTCATGAACGGCCAGAGTAAGAATGACAACATCCAGATTGAATAAATTAGTAAAATAAACAACATCTGATATAAATGGTTTTTTTTTAAAACAGGCTCCCTGCTGTTAATGAAGATGATGTGTCCTGACCCTAGTAATACTTTTATTAATCCAAAGAAAGGGCAGAAAAGTCTGTTACTAAAATAAAATACTTTAAATATTAAATGTTCAATTTAGTTTCAAATTATCAGCAGGGCACATAGCTATAGTATAGCCATAGTCATGTTTCTTGTAGAGTTTCGGTTGAACCTGAGCAGACACTACTCTGTGTTACAGTCACGTGCAGAGTTCCCACCAGAAAACAGTTTTGTAAAAAATGAAAAGCAAATATGATTCTGCAAATCCATTAATTTGCCTCGGTGCTGTGGAAACTCTAAAGAACCCCCCCTCCCCCCCGATTAAGATTTGCTCTGATGTACAGCAACAGTTCATAAATGAATAATTCAAACATGATTTGTTGAGTAAAAATAAGGTCTCTATGATGTCTTACTCTGAGTAATGTTATGTTTTCTTAATACAGTTATCGGCATTTGAGCGTAATACAAATTCTAATATGTTATTTAATATTCGTTTTGACATAAACACATAATGTAAACACCATTTGTAGATAGGATTCCTCAAAGATATTTATTAAAGTGTTGTGGCAAACACATGTCCAAGATATGAAGGATATTTGACAGTTTACTGATGAACATCATTGTCAACAACGATACATATAAGATTACAGTAGAATTTGAACAGTAAACCACTGGAAAATGAATTAAGCTGTAAGGTCCTAATATACTGTACAGTACATTACATAATAATGCAGCCTGTAGCCATTTATGTATTGTTAATTAGTTCTACATATCAGTAAATAGACTATAAAAGCAGATACTGATGTACTTAATCTGTGATAAGCCAGCATTAAAACATATAAAGTGATACTTGATGACTGCACGATGTCTGTATCCATTAAGACCCCGCTCTTTATTTCCCAGCAGACAGGTCTGGTCCAGCTGCAGTCCTCCGTGAACTGCTGCTCCACGTCAGACAACCAGACATCGTCACAACATGACATGACCATGGACATGAACACGGTGAGCATTGGGCGCGTCTGTTCACATCAGTGTATCGCAGTGATGACTGGTTCTTCCTGGCTGCTTCTCGTGTCTTTCCTGAAAGACACGAGAAAGACAATGGCTGAAAGACAATGGCTTTTTCCCGAAAATGCGTCTTCAGATGGCTTCAACGTGTGTGTTGATCTCGACGATACACGCTGCCTTGCCAAAGTACTCGGGCTCATTTTTTTGTGATATAAAGTTCTTTTTTTCTTTTTTTTCTTCAAAGTGCAGTCATTTTGGACAATGTAAGTTGTATAGCGATCACTAATATAAAAAAAAACTAAACAAAACTGTACTGTATACTTAAACACAAAACTTTACAGTCTTTAAATTATGATCTTTTTTACTTTGCAAAAACTCCTGAATTAAT
Source organism: Perca fluviatilis (assembly GCF_010015445.1). Taxonomy (NCBI): domain Eukaryota; kingdom Metazoa; phylum Chordata; class Actinopteri; order Perciformes; family Percidae; genus Perca; species Perca fluviatilis. The sequence goes on along the minus strand of NC_053122.1, from coordinate 34,491,520 downwards.
GAAATAAAGCAAAAATGTGCAGAACATCAAGGAATCTAAATGCTTTTGCAAGGCCCTGCACATCCTGCAGATCTTGGCTCTCGCTGATCTTCTTCTGCTTCCACTCTCTTGGTCCCAGTGTGTGGGGTCAAGTGACACATTGCGAGGTTAGATCTAACTTTCTGTTAATGTAACCACGAATACCAGACTCATGGAACAGTTCTCTAGCCTATATAGAGATGGTTTTAGATGTTTGCCTCCATTCCTAAGCTGTAGACTTGAGGTCTAAAGCAAAAACACACCATAGCAAGATAATGGAAAATACTCCACTACATAAAGTTTCTTGAGAGTTCAAACAGGTCTGTTCCAGACATGATCATTGCACTAGTTTATATCTGTGTCTAGAGACCTTGAACTGCTTTATCACTTCTCTATTTCATGCTACCAATATTTTTGTATCTTATCTATCTATGAATAGATTAGGAATGTGGTGGTTTGAACTCCTGTTGGCTTTGGAGTGATAAGAGATTATCAGTCTCGTTAGATACACCTCTACATCTGAGTGACTTGATAGTTTATCTGTTATTTACTGTGATAGTAACCTTGCTATTTTTTTATCCCACAGTTATGGTCGTGGATCGCTCAAGTCAAGTTGATATTGTGATCAGAATATACACTGCTGGTTTTGTATTAGTGTGTGCAAATATTCTTCTATTGATTTTGTTGGCTGAGCAGATTGAAAAGAGCAGATATGAGAGAACAGAACAGAACAAAAAGGGAGATGCTTCTCTCTGATCCTCCAGTGTTACAGTATTGTGGAGCCTAGCTTGGATTGCTGGCAACATTTTTCCTCTCCTAATTAATCCCCTGTAGTTTTCTCTGTTTCTCCCAGATCTTTTTCAGTATTATTAATGCATTGACGTGACATGCTGTGGTACATGGTGTGCACTACTGTAATGCATTTTTTAATGGTATTTCAGCATTAGATGCTAGTGTGCTGGCCATTAAAAACAGTGAATCAATATTTTAGTGATTCCTCAGTCAGGGTACCTGCTGTTTATGAGTTCCAGCTGATCTGATGCTGCTGATAAACTGGCTAACCCACAGAATACAAGCACCAGGCATACAAATAACAAAGCTCCATATCCAGAATGAGCACAGTGAAACACACACACACACACACACACACACACACACACACACACACACACACACACACACACACACACACACACACACACACACACACACACACACACACACACACACACACACACACACACACACTCCAATAAAGAATGAGAGAATGTGAATAACTCCAACGTATCCTCTTGTATCAGGCCTCCTCCCTCCAACAGTACCGCAGTAGGGTCGGATCCTCTGCCAATCAGTCTCCAACCTCCCCTGTCTCCAATCAAGGCTTCTCACCTGGAGGCTCGCCTCAAGTAAGGGCGTGTGAGCCAGCGAGCTGCTGGCTCGCTCTGTTTAAACGTCACCGTCCCCTGCATCGTAGTCCTGTGGTAATCTTTGCCGAGTAGGACTCTGTGGCTGCACCCACACCCCCATCCCTCCTACAGCTGCTTGTATTGTGTTGACATTAGCAGATCTGGGCAAAGAAAAATAAAAAATAAATCAAGTATGTATGTCAGTTTATCTCAGGCACTTGAGCAACACGTTACAGATTTACGATAGTTCTTTACCCGTTTACTTACTTTTGCTTCTACGAATCTGGAAGGGGGGAAAAAGGACAAAGATCATGTGGACAAGAGGATCTCCTCATATCAATATGTAGCTGTAGAGCTTTTTCACAGCTGACATTTGAATGTGTCATAGCAGGAAATTCACCGGTGTTTTCTCTCAGTGGAAGTTAATAACACGCCACCATAATCATTGTTCTTGATTACACTTGTAAGTAACATTTGTTTATTTGTTCATGGTCTTTAACTGATTGTGGTTTTCATGCTATGACATGATAAAAGGAAGTCAAGCTTAACATTGTCAAGTCTTTCAGGAAATATTCTTGATAAAGATAAAACTAAATAGGAAAATAGCATTTCACAATTTATATATATTTTTTTTTAAACCATGGAATGTATGCAATATGATTACAGTAATAGATGGTAACATAAAGTAGTGCCTCTTTGCCCAGATCTGACCAGCAGTCTCTTTAAACACGCCGTGTCGTTGATGTGTTGTTATGTAGCTGTGTCCCTGACCTTCCTTCTCTGCTGCTTTTGTGGTATTTGCGTCGCATCTCCACTGTTACCTCCCCAGTCTTGCTGTATCAGACTCTGTATCGGAGTTTGTTTGTATTTTATGTTCATCAGATCTCTGTTTATTTTGGTCCCACACCAGCATGGGCATTTAGGAAGGGGAGATGGTAATCTTACCCCGGAGCTGCTAATCACTCCCATGGTTGAATCTCAACAAACTGAACCTTGCTTGCAGGGTTGTGCTTTATAAACTAAACACACCCTAGGTAAACACGGATCAGGGTTGTTAATCTGCGTCGGACACGGCATAAGCATTTGAGATTTGAAAACCTGGTAAGGCAGCGGTACTGTAAGTCGTTAACTGCTAAAGTGCTTTTGGAAAACACGTTTAAATGTACACTATGTTATTTTGGATTTAGTACTCAAGCAAAGAGTAAGGTAGCATTTTAAATAAGCATTTGCTTCTACTGAATTGTAAATGTGACTGTGTGTTTTTGAGATGCAGATAAATGTGGCAAGTTAGTGTGTGTGTGTGTGTGTGTGTGTATATGGATTTTATTTTGACATGTCTGTCCTACTGTTTGCTTACTCAGTTTTGTGTCCTGAGCTGAAGTGGCTCTCTCGTAGTGCCAAGGTTATCCACGGGCTAAAACACAACTGACAGGCTGTGTGCTCTATTATGCTGCTCTGCCCTGTGGGGACATGTGCAGCGCACACAGATAATTTGGTTTTGAACTAGGAGGAGCACGGGCTGAGAATATGATCCAATTACTTATACATTAAGAGGCCACGATGAAATAGGAGAATTTCTGTCGCTGGTTCAGTGAGGACACTCAAATGAAAATCTCAGAAGAGAATTAGCTTGCACTAGATGAGTCAGTGGAGGGAGAATAAAGTCACAAAGGGGATTATATTTTCAGCGATTCCCTTTATTTCATGTGAATTTCATTCCATTTGGTTCGTGTTAATTAAAACACCAAGGCCAGAAGGCAGCAGAGGAAGCTCCTATAGAAGGAGCTGCCTTTTGTTATGGAATTGTACTTATTCCTGTAATTAAAACTAAAATCCCTTTTTATGTTTTCATTTGTTTGCTCATTCATCCATGCGTTTAGTTCGTTATTTCTTACCTCCCCCAAAGACGTTATGTTTTGGTTTTGTTTGTTTGTCTGACAGCAGGATTACAGAAAAACCACAGGCCTGAATTTCACAAAGCTTGGTGGAAGGGTGTAACATGGGCCAAGACAGAACCCATTACGTTTTCGAGCAGATCCAAATCACGGGCGGATACACTAATTCTTTTTCACTTTGGTTAACTTTGTGATTTTAAATTAGCAAACTCATAACAAAAAAAAATACATTTCCAGATGTTATGAGGTGATATTAAGCACTTTGTTGTTCCAGCACTGTAGCTGCTTTGACTGTGTCTTTTTCATATTTCACATTTTATGTTTAAGCCTGGATAGATAATGTTCACAGTTGATGGCTCGGCACTAGGTTTTTTTTGTTTTTTTTTGCAGAATCTTAATAAACAGATGTGGCCTGTTTGTTGTTGCAGCATAACTCCATACTGGGCAGCGTGTTTGCAGACTTCTACGACCAGCAGCTCCCGTCCATTCAGGCCAGTGCTCTCTCACAGCAGGTACAGTCTGTCTGTGGCAGACAAAAGCCTAAATGTCCATGTTTAGTTCTGCTCTCAACCTGCTCTTGCTTTGGAGCCTTTACGTGTTAGATGCAGCAGTTGTGATGTTTCTTTTCTGTTGTGATTGCCAGTTGGAGCAGTTCAACATGATGGAAATCCCCATCAGCTCTGACAGCCTGTATAACCAGACCTCCACCCTCAACTACTCCCAGGCACTTATGATGGGTTTGACTGGCCATTGCAACCTTCAGGACTCGCAGCAGCTGGGCTACAGTAGCCATGGCAACATCCCTAACATCATTCTCACAGGTGCTGCTTCCACATATCATGTAGCTCACTTTAAAAGGTGCCGTAGGTAGGATTGCGAAAATCCAGTACTTAGCCAAAAAATGTGAACATCGACAACTTCTCAGTCCCTCCCCCTTTTCTGCTAAAGCCCAAAACAGTTTCCTAAGCCCCTCCCCCCTAGCCTTGGTAAACCCTGACGAACTTCCGGCAAACGACTGTGGCGCCCTGCTGCTTTTGTTAAAACCCTTTTATAGAGATTTCCAAAATCCCACATCAGAATAAAGCTTGTGCTTCAAATTTGCTTGTATATCTTGATATAGTGACAGTTTCTCTGATACTGTGACAACAAGAACTAAACCTAAACTTATAACATAGGAATCACCATCCTGACAGAGATTTCAACAATCCACAGTTGCCTTCCCAAGAAGCCGGAAAAAAAGAAGCAGTATAAAAATATTTTTTTTGGGGGGGGGAATCTATACGAGTGGGACTGTCAAATGTATCGTCAGTGACAGTTACAGCAACAACAAAAGAAATCAACCTATTCAAATTATATGTAACCAGATTTTTACCCTTCAGTTGTTTGTGACAATTAGCAGTGTCTGTTGTTAGTGGAAATGTGTCATTAAGATGTCAAGCGTCCTACATAATCAAATCATAACCCAGACACATCAGCATTCTGTCTCTTCTCGCTGCCGTGGATTTCTTTTCTAATTTTAATCAGGGAACCAGCCCCGTAAAAAACCTCACAGAGATAAACTCTGGTGGATTTCTGAGGACTCTGGTTAACCGCTCCTCAGATCTCTGCAGGGTCAATCCAGACAGCTAGCTAGACTATCTGTCCAATCAGAGTTTTCTGTTGCGCGGCTAAAACACGCTTAGCACCGCCCAATACGACTGTTATTGGTTTAAAGAAATGCCAATACACCAGAGCACGTTTTTTTTCCTCCCATCCCGGAATGCTGTGTGGACTCACCAGACCCTCCTCCGCAGTGCTGTGGAGGAAGGTCTGGCAATGCGAGACTAGTATTACTAATGCCTTTTTAACTACTACTTTTTGAATTGCTGTCTTACTTCTGCTCAGTGAGCGGAGAGTCTCCCCCCAGCCTGCCCAAGGACCTGACTGGCTCGCTGTCCACAGATGTCAGCTTCGATGTCGACTCTCCGTTCCCGCTGGACGATCTGAAATTCGACCCGCTGACGCTCGATGGCCTGCACATGCTCAACGACCCGGACATGATCCTCGCTGACGCCGCCACAGAGGACGCGTTCCGCCTTGACCGGCTCTAACCACACCACCACCACATGCTCATGCACAGGTGTGTGAATGCTGCTGCCCTGGGGAGGAGCGTGGGGGTTCGCACCAGAGAGGATAAAACCCAAACGGAGCAGATTTCTGCAGTGTGCTGGTCGAGACCTCTTCTGGGCAGAGCATCGCCTCCACACCAACCAACCCAATCAAAACCCCACAAGAGAGCTTTTAAAATAAACATGCGATGTAATGTTTTTAAAACCGGAAAGATGGTTTACGACTGATGACACTCATGTTATGGTATGAATGATGTTCGTGTTTCTGTCACTACTTTTTGCGTGCGCAAATGGCACATTCGATTTTAAATTTATTTAGATGCTTAGTTTTCGTTTCGAGGGAGCTTGATGGAAATATCATGAGGGCGGTCTCTTATTCTCCATCGGTGACGGACTAAACCAAGTCTGCAGAGCAAACCCAGAACAATCTACCTGTCACACCCCTGTTAATACAGAGTAGCTTTATGACTCAGAGGAAACACCTGTCAAGTTTGACCTCCCTCCATGCCAAGCTGGTTGCTCTCAGTAGTACATATATTTTGGATATTTATTTAGTGCTATTCCCTGTGTAGTGTGTCCTAGAAGCCAAAGTCAGGCCTGGTTTGATTATGCCCAAATTTCCTTTAAAGTCTTGAGTGACGGTCACTATTTTACCACCTAAGTTATTTTCAGGAGATGCAGATTTTTTTGGGGGGGTTTTACCGTGGTAAATAGCAGTCATCAGTTATGCATGAAATCACAAATCACTGTGCATACTTGTTTTGCCTTAATAGCTTGACATTTTGGTTTTCATGCAAAGATGACATATGTAAATGAGAAGAAGAAAAAAGTAATTGTCAAGATTCATTTTTACTGTTTCGCAGGTGGTTTGGCCTACGTGATTCCACGTTGCATTACTGTAGTTGTACTTTTGGGGTGCGCTGATCTTTATTCATTACTTCATCCATCATGACCATGTCATTTTGTCATTCACTCATTCAAATCTAAATGGATATATGAGTCCTTTGTTATGAAATAGATGTTTACAGGCTTGTTTTGTTTTATATTTTACATGTACAGAATGTGATTAGATTTTGCGTAAATGGTATCTATGCAAAACTACAGCGATTGGTTGAGGACTGTAAAATGAAACGGATAAAATGAACCCTTACTAAAGGAAGCCAGTGTGCACGGTTCTTATAGAATGCACAGTGCCATGTGATATTTCTTTTTACTACTTTTTGCATTTTCCTTTCAGACTAGAGAAACAAATGCTCAGTGCGTGTGTCATACAGTAGAAACTCTCCCGGATTACTCCCAAAGATGTGACCTCAGTGTAGTTGAAATATATATATATTTTTCCAGACAATTGAACTGCCTCTATACTACATAGAACAGCATTGTTGATGCAATGAGAATGTATTTAGGTCACATCTGTAAAGTTGTGTTGTTGCCATCTTGTCATCCTCATTGCCTCTCATATCTAGCCTTCATGGACTGTAGGACCAAAATAGTTGTCACCTGTTTGTTTTGTTTTTCTCCCTGCAAAGGAAATGGGGCGTACTGTTTTACGTTTTATATATTATTACTTTGGTTTCCTTGGCGCTCCAGTGACACTAATATATCCGTTCCTCGTCACGCTCGTGTGTCTGTGCCCCTTGTCCATTTGTTTCATGTCTCTCCGGGCTCTGGTTCTGCTTTTATATGGCTTTGTGTATTTGCTGTTTAAAAAAATAATAATCAGTGATTCAGTTATAACTGTGTCCCATCTCTCATATTGCACTTTATGCATTTATTTAAAACAGATTCATGAGAGTTTATATACAACCCCCGTGACTGTTATGTGCACTGGACTTGTTTGCCCTGTTTTTGATTAAAATTGCCTTCTTGTAAAAAAAAAAAAAGAAATATGAAAAAAAACTAAATTAAATTATAGTTATTTTTTCATATACAGATGGTCTATTTAAAAGAGCTGTTTTTACGTAATTAAAGTGAGTGAGTATTTTGTTAGCTATCTACTGTTACACAGTTTTTCCAAACACTTTGGAAAACATTTGTATTTTGAAAGCAGGTTTGAGAAAATGGAACTACATCAACTTAAAAAAGTGTAATTAAATACGGATTAGCAAATTCAAAAAGTTTATTATTAACACATTTAAAGAAGCAGGTACAGTGTGATTTCTCATTTGAAATTTGCATATTACAAAAATATTGTGCTAGATGGGATCAACCAGTCCCTGAAAACTATTTTATGAAATTTATATTGTAATTCCAGTCCAGGTATATTTATTATTAAAATGACCATAAAATGAAATATAAGTTCATATCTAGGACACTATATCTATATCTATATATATATATATATATATATATATATATATATATATATATATATATATATATATATATGACATTTTTTTTTTATAAATATTCCACACTACGAAAAAGACTCTTCTGTAGCTGCAACATTATTTCTGTTGATGTCTGTCAAGGTCCTCATGTGTCAGCATATTCCACCATAATTTCTAACATAATGTCAATCAAAAAATGTTCTGACAAATGTGGATCAAATCAGTTAACATTAAGTTAAGCTTGAAGATTATTTTAATTGTTTTGGATGCATTTGGTTTCTGAATTTTGATAGTGTTTTTTTTGTTGCTTTCCCACCTATTTTAGTAATGTTGTGACCGCATGAATATCTGGACATGTTTTCCCCCTTTTACGGCTTGGGCTTTATTTCCTTTGAAAGGGGGGAGTCTGCTTTGTTTGTCGAGTGTTTTGTTTGGGTAATTTGTCCCTTTGTCTCTTTTTTAATTCAGCGTCACATGTCGGCTAATGTATCTGCTACGTGAAGCCTAAAAGCATCGGAAATATGGTAATCGGCCTTTTATGCACATGTACGAGCCGTTTGGTACTATGTTTTACACTGCGATATACTGTGTGTGCTTATTTTCTGTGCAAGGCCCACAGAGTTTTACTATGTCATGGACAATCTAGACTAGCTTTGTATATTGCTGTATGGTAGGAACAATGTTTTTCGTGCTTTATGTGATATGATGTCAAAGTGAGAAAATGCACTGAGAAATACTGTGCTGCAGTATGTCATTGTGGGCTCTATGTTCTCTGCTGGACCTCAGACTTTAGAGTGAGCCTGACATCTTTGTCGGTCCGTTTTCTGTTTTGGGATTCCTTTGAAATTTTTGTCGTGCTCTTGTAGATAGCTCTGAGTGATGTGTCACCTGTTACTCCCACCTTTTTTATGCATCAGCGTTGAGGTATGCATTGGTATGATACCAGTGTTTACAGAGATAAGAGTTTACAACAGAGCAATGTTTGTTTTTCTCTTTATAGAACATGTCTGTTATATACTGCGTCTGGAATAACGGACTACATATGAACTTGCGGTGTAGAATAGCAAAAGGACTTTGCTTTTAAAATTTTACAGTGAAACAGTAATGCAATTTCAATACGATGACCATATTAATATATCCTATTTCATGAGGTTTTGAAGTTATATGACTGAATTCTAATTCCTTTGGCTTAATGTGCATTTCAAAGCACTTTTTATTTAATTTATAAATTACTTTAGTCTGCAGAAATTGCCCTTCCTATGTACTTGCTATGAGCAGCTACATACTGTCAGAAGTTTTTTTACATACTATTTAGATTTTATGAATTTAATGTTATAGTAAATCTGTCATCAGCGCTCTATATTCCTCTCTCTTTTAGTGTCAAATCAACCGTTGAACCAGAAAGCCAAAGTTCAAAACAGCCATACGTGTGAGAATACTTAGACATTTTAGCCTTCTGTTGAAACACATCCTCTCCCTTTTTGTTTTCCAAAATATTGTGTTGGGGTACGAATTATTTCCTATATATATATATATATAACCTATGAACGTATCAATGCATTGTTTACATTGAACATAATAACAGAAATTCTCGCAGCATAACTTCAAGAGATGCGACTAACCTATTCTCTACGCTACCTGGGGAATCTCTTTTCTGCATGATGCTGCATTTCAAAATATCTCAGAAAATACCTTGACATATTGTATTTTGCTTTAAATTAAGTATTTAATTATGCCTTGTTTTATAAATATGCTGTCAAGCACTATTTTGTAGTGAATATTACTATATACATCTTGTCTGAGAAACAACCTAAGAAATAGCAAATACAAATACTGTATAGTCAGGCTATATATATATATATATATATATATATATATATATATATATATATATATATATATATATATATATATATATATATATATATATATATATATATATATATATATATAATCTGAATCAGGAAGATGAAACCGAGTCATGGTCGTGTTCTGTCACTCAGTGGGTTACCCACATCTATGAATCCTTTGTGTGCATTTTGAGAACAGCCTGCTGCTGGTTCTAGCCTCATACAATGGCAGCTAAATTGTTATACGACGTATTTTTGTTTCTGTTACAGTGATACTATTCTAAACAATGCACATGCATTTTACTGCCGTGAAGGGGTAAAAATAAAAAATAAAAAACTGTAAGTGTGTGCTATATATTAAAGATGTAATGCGCTTCTGTTTGAACTGTACCTGATGTATCTTTCTTGTGTGAAGGCTTCTGTCTTTGTATCTTTGCATTATTATTTGTAAATGAAATGAAAATAAATATATCTGACTAAGCAACGACATGTCTTTAATCTTATTTTTTGTCATTGGGTGTACTACAAAAAAAGCACTATTGAGTTTTTAACTCAAACGGCAGTTACATGATGATTACAGCCCCCATAACTGGCATAACTTAGGCTTTCCCACCCACTCCACAGCTTCACACCCAGCATTTGCCCTGCCTCTCCCACTCTGTCCACACTAACAATTGTATTGAGCTGACACTGACATTTTGCATGTGGGATGGGTTTGACAAAAGTAATGACCAAGATGACTGGTGGAAAGATTTCTGTACTTTCTACGCTGACTATGTAAGGTTCATGATTAGGTTGTCATGTGTATGTCTTTCCCCTTTTTGCTTCCCCAATACTAATACTAATACAGACAATGACTCTTAGCTTAGGAAACAGCTGGCAGACACCGTCACCACATTTAAGAGTAAATGTAAAACTCTCCTCTTCGATAAAGCTTATAGTTAGGGAGTGAGGAGTTGCAGCATTCAGCCAGACCGGCAGGAGAGGGTGTGTTCTTGTGGACGCGGCACCCCTTCTCTTCTCTGCTTCTCTTCATAGTCGTCCGATTCATCTACCATATAATCAAAGTAGAGGGAGGCAGGCCAGTACAGCCCGATCCCGCGGGGGAGAGTTCTAGCCCGACCAGGCTCCTCTCCTTAACATATCTCTCTTAATTATGCTGTTATAGTTTTAGACTGCCGAGGGACTTCCTTTGACACACTGAGCTTCTCTCTCTTTCCATCTGTGTGCATCCATGTCCCAGAAATGCTTGTTACTCACCTAGCTCTGGGGAGCTTATTCCCCGGAGTCCCTATGTTTTTTTTTTTTCGCCCAGCATGTTTCCTTGGTGGCACCTAAATCATGGTTGCAGCTGTCGCCGTGGTCCTGCTGCACGCCCTGCTATGCCCTGTTACACCCTGTTACACCCTGCTATGCTCTGCAGTGCCCTGCTACGTCCTGCTACGCCCTGCTATGCTCTGCTGTGCCCTGCTACGTCCTGTAACGCCCTGCAGTGCCCTGCTATGTCATGAACTACTACAACTACTATTTCTAGTCACTGTTCCATTATCTTTATAGTGACTATTATTGCCACTGTTCATCACACCCCCAACCGGCACCGTCAGACACTGTCTACCAAGAGCCTGGGTCTGTCCGAGGTGGACTTTTTGTCAGAATACAGTATAGAAAGTCTGCTTGGAAATATAGGAAATATTGGATAGGATAGATCAGCACAATGTGATTCTGCTAAATAAAACAATTATTAATTTCACTTGTTTTCATTTAAAAAAAATCTTACAACCAATCTGGGTCAGTGATACAGCATCTGCTCTTTAGGAAACTGAAGGGCTCCATCTACTGGTGGAATGCTGTAATAAAGTTCACAATATTGATCATTCATAATAACTTGCATGTTTTGGTAAAATCATCTAAATCATATATATTTGAATATCTGCCTCGAGGATGATCTTTGGTATGTAAGTATCTATGTTCTAAATGTACTAGGGATGTCTGATTTTTCCTCTACTTTATATCCCTGTAAATGAAATACCTTTGGGTTTTGGATTCTTGGTCAGACTAAATAAGTAATTTGAAAACATCACTTGGGCTCTGGGAGACTGTGATGGACCTTTTCAATTACATTCGCCATTTTATATATATTTATACAAGTGATAATCGAATAGTTAAATAAAACCACAAATTAATTGCTACAATGAACGTTTCTTCAAATATCCTTATATTTGAATAATTGTTTGAAATTCGGTAACATACGACATGTATATATGATATAATGTATATGATAACAGATCAGGAGGACATTAACCGAGAAGTACCTGTTAATTTTTTTTACTTATGTTATAGCAGAAAAGGGAATCCCCTTTTCTGCTTTTCTTGAGGATATTATTTAACCATAGTCATATTATTCTAGTCTGGTATGGTACTTGTCTTTGTTCCAATACCCCATTGTGAGTCACCTCTGAGTGTAAAGATCTCTGAATTATAATTAAAAAATGTACATCATCCGCGTCATTTGGATAATTGTGTTCAGAAATAGGCTATCCTACAATTTATAACCGAGTTAAAATTATTTCAAAAACATTGTTTATTCAGTCAGTTATCTAAAACTTAGAAAATCGAGTCAAAAGCCATCAAAATCGGCCCAAAGGCATTTTGAATTCAACATTTTTTACCCACTCCAATTTTGTCCAAATCAGTTGCAGAAATCTTGTCCATATACGATTATGCTCATTAATTTCTAATTGTGCTAATGTCCTGCAATTTAGCATCCGGCAGTTTCTTATGCTGGGGACCCATTTTGTACATTTCCAACATAAAACCTTGGGGTACTCAACACAAATAGACCAATGGATAAACCCACGAGTGTAGGTGGACAGCAGGGATGTTTACTTGGTTACGTGCAGACGTCAAAGCGCATTCATCATATCCCAGCATGCAGCAGGAGGCCGTCGAGAGATCCAGCAGCTGGTAGTGAGTTGCTAGAGCGCCCAGCAGGCAGCAACCAACGGTCAACACAGCACACACATTTCCCACTCGATGAGAGTAAAACTGAGCCGTCTACCTTACAGGCGACAGAAAAACATGCTGTTCGGACGCCTGTCGTGTTACCGCAGCGGCTTTTGAGTCATCATTGTCACCCGGTTTTCATTTTGGAGGATTCCTCCCTCCATCCTCCGGATCGCACCGAACAGGCAATGACAACGGTCTCAGCAACCCCGCAGCATTTGAGGGACCGGCTGCTGCAGGCCATCGACACCAACAGCAATGTGAGTGAAGCTAGCAGGCTAGGAAGCTAACGCTAGCTTGTTTACCTGCACTCTGGCAAACTCAACAAGGCAGTTCACACAACAGTTGTACATTTACTATGTCATTGTTTTGTTTTTTAAATGTGTGGTATACGATTTGGGTTGGCACCGACCTGTCTAGTAACTGCCAAAGATGGAGAGACGCTGAGCTCTTGATTTGACAGCTTGCAAGCTAGCTAGGTAACTTAGCAGAAGCGCTATACCTTGGTTAGACATGGTTAGCTGGTTTATGTAGATAGCTTGCTAGCTGCTAGCCTAGCCGTAATGCTAAAGCGGGTTTAGAGTATTACACAACTTGAGGGAATATAATACATAACGTTACATGTGCCCGGGAAATACGCATTTAACTCAGAAATGACCTGTGTGTTCTACCAATTGGCCTCCTTGTAGACCGTTTCACGCCAATAATCCCTCGTTACCGAAATGTGGGAGGTAGCCAGCTAGATAACTCTTAGCTTGAATAGCTACGTTTTAGGAAATAGTCGGACCCTTCCTTCTCAAGTTTGTTAAATGCTAACCGTAGCCAAATGAGCTAACACGGGTTTGCTAAGTCTGCCGAGACTCAAACGCTGATTGACTTCCACGACAGGATAAGAACTTCGCTCAAATTAAAGTTTAACGCCTTTTGCCTCCAATTTTTGATCCAGTGCTACACTTTTGTTAAAACGTTTACAATGAGGAAGTTTTTTTGAGTTGACACTTTGCCATTGTTACTTTTCAACGTCGATCTGAAGCGTACAGTTAAGCTAATGTTTCAGAAGCTAGCTAACTTACAAGCTAACTTGCCCCCCATAGTCACACACGTTGCACTATTGCCACGATTCAATAGCGTTTCTAGCCATAACATTAATGAGTATCAGTCATTTGCATTGTCTTCTAATATATAGTTTACTCCCTTTTTTTTTAATATGCTTGCTCCAACTAATACTGTTTTTAAAGCACCTGACACTAGATTCTGTACTGTATTCTGTGTCTTTCATCCATGGATGCATGTAATGTTTTATGGGGTGGACGTTATGTATTAAGTGTTTTTTTATTTCTTATGCGTCTTACGATTGTCTGGTATTTTGTCATAAGCAGCACACTAAGGCAAATTCCTAACAACTAAGTTGTATGGCAATAAATTATTGAATCTTAATGTTTATTGTTTACTCTATGCACCTACTACACCAAGGCAAAGTCTATGCAAATCTGCTTGGTCATAAATCTGATTCTGATATATGTATCTTTTATATACCAGGACTGTCATTACAATTTTCATTTAACAGTGACTTCTGCTGTTAATAGTGGCTACTGCTAAATATTTGCACACAGGTGCAGGTGAAGTAGCCTAATACAAAATGTTTGTTTGTCCTCCCCTGCAGATAAGCAATATGGTGGCTGTATTGGAGGTAATTTCCTGTCTTGAAAAATATCCTATCACCAAAGAAGCACTTGAGGTAAGACAGTTGATTTTATGTGAACTAAAACTTCATGTAGAAATTGTGTTGCTTAATTTGTTTCTAACTCTCACACATTATTTATGTAGGAAACTCGACTAGGAAAATTGATCAATGATGTGAGGAAGAAGACCAAGAATGAAGACCTTGCGAAGCGTGCTAAAAAACTCTTAAGGGCCTGGCAAAAGCTGATCGAACCTGGGCCAGCTGTGGCTGCCAGTGCCCCTGGGTCTACCAATGGCAGTTCTCATCCCTGCAGAACGGATGCCTCCCCTCTTGACATTTCAGTGTCAGGGAAGGGTGTCCCTGAAGTCAAAATCCGAAATGATGTTCACAACACATACTCGCCAAAAGCTGAGAAATCAAGCAGCCGCAAACGCCGAGCAGAGCACAGAGACAGTGGGGTGCACTTGCCAGAAAAAATCTCCAAGATGTCTTCGTTTGATAACTCTGTTTCCCCACCACTCACCAATGGGATTACAGGCAGTCCTGATGCCCTGCCTGACCAGCAAGTCGTCCCGTCTCCTGACAGATCCCGGATAGAGCACCTTGATAATGATAAAATCAACAGAATTCCGGTTAATGCTGTCAAGCCTCGCCCCAGCTCCCCTGGAGTTGCCAAACTACCTAGCACTTCCTCTATGATCAAGGTTGCTGTGATGCAGCAACAGGCCAGATTGGATGAAGGAGGTGGAGGAGCAGGGTTTTATCAAGCCAAAAGTCCTCGTGGCCTCACCACCAGTCCAAGGAGCCTGAAGCAAGACACAGTGACCAAGCGCTCTTCAGCATATGCACCTAAAGGAACACCTATCCCAAGCCCTTCCTCTAGGGACTCTACCTTTTCTTTGGCCCAGCCTGTATCCTCCCCAGCTCAAGCATCTTACGCTGACAAGCTGCCACATTCTTCTCATAGGTCTTCAATGCACTGGGTCAGTTCGTCAGAAGTCCCCTCTCGCCGCATTCTGGGGCATCGCACAAGAATCTATCATTCACTTCATCTGTTGTGCCTTTGTCGGGAGATGACACGCAAGGAGCATACGACAACTGCAGTAGGTAGTAAAAGAGACAGGTCAAGAGACTACTCTGTCAACCTAGATGGCCAGAAAATAGAGGACACGACTAAACCTGTACGGTTAAAAGAACGCAGATTAACATTTGACCCTGTCACAGGTCAGATTAAACACCTGGTACATAAAGAACCTTCTCAAACAGAGGAAGCCCCCACTCCTGACCCTGCTGAGTCTAGGCAGAGAACTGAAAGCACTGTACAACAGCCCGCTGTCCCTACCCCAGTCCCAGTCCTGGCCCCAACCCCGGCCCCAGCCCCAGTCCCCGGCCCCAGCCCTAACCCTTTCTATCAAACAAACTGGAAGGAGCTGTCCAGAAATGAAATCATCCAGTCCTACTTGAACCTTCAGAGTAATGTGCTCACCTCCTCTGGTGTCCAGGCCCCTAGTGCACACTTCTTCATGTCAGAGTATCTGAAAAGAGAAGAACAGGAGATCAAGGACTCACGGAAGAGACACGTTCTGCAGAAGGATAGCTCAGTAGGGGATTTACCGGGCTTGAGCCGGGAGGTGACAGACGGGGACCTGAACAGGGTACACACACAGCACTGGCCAGGGGTCAACGGTTGTTATGACACAGAGGGCACCTGGTATGATTGGACAGAGTGCATATCATTGGACCCTCATGGGGATGAAAGCAAATTGAACATCCTGCCATATATTTGCCTAGACTGAGGGGTTTGGGAAGGTTGCTGTCCTTTTCCACTCCTTTCTTCGTCTCCCCACAGAGACGAGATACTTTTGTGATTTTGTTTGTCCACTGTGAGTTCGGCAAAAGCCAGGCCTGCTAAACTCCCTCCCCCCCCCCCGCCTCCTACTCTCTTTCTGTGTTATTCTAATGAGATGTTGGTAAGAGTAAAGATTAAAAGAATAGTTGAGTTTGTAATACCAAGGGCTGTTTCTGTTTTATTTTTCAAACTGAAAGCCACAGGAATGATGAGGCCCTAGTTGCAGAATGCTGCTACTAACACTGAAGGCTAGAAGTAGAGGACGGACTTATCCCAGACAACCAGAAATGGTGTAATGTCAATTTATGATGTTCTGAATTGTACCTCCTATTTCAGGCTCACTGGGATGATACCGTTTTTCTTTTCTTACCTTCTAGTTTCTAATGAGGAATTCCAATCTAGGGTTCCATTTGAGGGAAGGCTGGGGTTTAGCGGTCCTGTCCAGGCCGCCATGTTGGTGCCCAGAAAGGTGTTGATAAATCTAGCACAGTTAGAGCCGAACATGTCCAGATTAAGAAATACTGGATCGTATTAGGTCGTTACAAGAAGCTTTATGTGAGATATAAAGAGTAAATTATAAATTTCTTATCATGTATACATCTTATTTATTTTGACCACTTCATTTATGGGACGTTCGGAAACTGATCTGGTTATTTTCTTTTCTTTTTTTCTTTCACTGTTTACATCACAATGCTGTCGGCCCAATCTTCAATATTGAAGGGGCATACAAATGTTTTTGCATGGTCTTTCTCTAAGACTGGCCAATGCATTTGGTCATTGACATTCCATACTCCATCCTTCACCCACGTAGGCTCTTTCTGTCTCATCACACAGCTCCAGTATGCCCATCCCATCGCTACGCTTAAGAATTATTTTTTTCTTCAGAAAAATCATTTGGCTTTAAAAAATGGTTTCATCAAAAATAGTGTGGTGCTAATTTAAAGTTAATTCACCTAAAGTTTAAAAAAAATAAATTCGATCATCACACTAATTATCTCCCAATCATAACATATTGGGGGGGGGGAAAAAAAAAAAGTCAAATCAGATGATGCTGATCAATAGCACTTTCAGAGACAAAAAACAATGAAATGTTTGAATACTGGGACTCCCCTTTTGTTTCTTTTTCCATAGATAATGTTGGCCTTCTGGAATTCCATCACCAATATTTTTCGGAGTTAAACAGCCTTAGTGAATGTACAGGATTGAGCCCTCTAATGCACTTGTTCATAAATTGACAACTTGTTGGTCATTTCATCACTGACTTAATTCAAATGTGAATAGTGACTGCTCCCACAATCTATGTGCCCACAGTTTACTCAGAGTTTAAGACGCATTAATAGTTTTTTGCAGCTGCTTTTGAGAGTTTAGAAAGTATTTAGTTTGAGGAGCATCTATTTTGCTTCCGTTTTTTTTTTTTTTTTTCAATACAGCAAAGGGGAGAGAGAGAGAGAGAGAGAAAGCTGTGTGCATCAGATATTTTTGGCATTTTCCATGTGACATCTAATACTTAAAATGTATTTCCCTTTTATACTCACAAATCACTACCGCTTTTTCTCCCAACTTAAATTGAGATTGGCTTCTGCGCAGCCTCTTTCCATTCGTTCTTTCAGTCATTCATCCCTACCAATGTGCCTTGGTAAATGGTTAATCTGGATTTGCTTCAGAATTAAAAAAAAAAAAATAAAAAAAAACGCCTGTCCGTGGAGCTGGGTGTATGTACGAGAATTGCAAATCCCATGATCAATATGACGCTGGTATATGCACCGTTTCTGTTGCTTTTTGTACACTGATCTAGAGAGACTGAAGCTGCAGACAATGAGAAACTGCACAACGCAGCTGGCAATAAAGGAAAAGTGCTACAACTGGTTGATAAGAATCTGTTTTCTGGAGTTCTGACTGGGGGGGCTCTTTATTTGTTCAGTGTTTAACATCTCTCAATTGTTTGAAAAATAAAAATGATCTAAATCTTCAGCTCCGTCGACTGACTCGTGGGTCTTTTACGGTGCCATTGTGTTCATCGACCTTGGACATTTTGCCCTGTGGAAACTAAA
This sequence comes from Perca fluviatilis, assembly GCF_010015445.1. Lineage (NCBI taxonomy): Eukaryota > Metazoa > Chordata > Actinopteri > Perciformes > Percidae > Perca > Perca fluviatilis. The sequence continues at coordinate 34,473,326 of NC_053122.1, read as the reverse complement.
TGGTCAGTCAGGAGTGCTGTATACTTGTGCCTTTTTGTTGTGCGCTCCACTGTCGAAGTTGCATTATGCTGTAAGTTTGTTTTACTCGCGCAGTTCGTCCATGTGGGGGTGCACTTGTCCATTTGTCTTCTTTTGTCTGCATTCGTGTGGGCTCATTGGTTTCGGTTCACTGGGAATGAATTGGTCAGACTTGTCGATATCAAGGCCAACAAAGAATATATGGTCCCCCTATTTCATTTATTATTTTAAATAAAATAATCCTCAAGATTTAGTTTGTTCTCTGTCAGTGGAAGCCTGGAGTTGACAACACTAACAGTAAAGAAATAGCCTTGTGTGTACAAAAGTGATTTTTATGGGTCCCTTGTTTGATAGACTCAGATGAATCATAACTACGTCACTCTGTGCTGACGTAATCTGATTACACATATCAGGATGAGTAACTGCCCCTCTTGGGTGTGTTCTCTCAGACTCTGAATCAGTCCTCTGCACACCTGTATGATGTAATCAGCTGCCACATGCAGCCTCAGAAATACAGCTGTGTTTATGACCAGAGACCGAGGAGAGACACCTGGGCTTACGTCACTGTTAGTTTCCCAGGTTTGACATCCTATCTCGTCTCGTCAGAATCTGTTGGGACAGGCGCCGCTACGTCACCGCTGAAGATGTGCGATTCCATGAAATCAAAATGATCTCATTGGTTATTAGAGCTTATTTTTTTGTTATGTATTAATGTGCTGATGATTTTCTCACTAACTCAATTTCATTGTTTTGTCTATAAAACGTCCTCTTGCTTCTTTTTTTTCTTCTTCATCCGAACAACAATACAAAATCCAAATGTACTATCACACGCAATAAAGAAAAGCACCAAAAGCTCACGTTTGAGAAGCTAGAACCAGCAAATGTGTGACTTCTTTGCTTGGAAAAAATGGCTGAAAAGATTGATTATCCAAATAATTGTTGATACATTTTCTGTCAATCAATTAATCATTTCAGCTCTAGTTAAATGCAGCACACTTCTGCTGGCAGATTGAACACAAAAAACTGCTTTTGATCATTCTCTAGATCAGCACTTTGCAGCTGGTACAATATGTATTATATGTGTGTGTGTGTATATATATGTCTATGTGTGTGTACTAGGGTGACGCATCATTGTCGGAGTGATAATTTCTATCTCGCATTTCCAGGCTGTTACAGGTGTGTGTATATACAGTATCTCACAAAAGTGAGTACACCCCTCACATTTTAGTAAATATTTCATTATTTATCTTTTAATGGGACAACACTGAAGAAATGACACTTTGCTACAATGTAAAGTATTAAGTGTACAGCTTGTAGAACAGTGTAAATGTGCTGTCCCCTCAAAATAACTCTACACACAGCCATTAATGTCTAAACCGCTGGCAACAAAAGTCAGTCCACCCCTATGTTAAATTCCCATAGAGGCAGGCAGGCCAGTTATTTCATGGATCCAGGATACTATGCATCCTGATAAAGTTCCCTTGGCCTTTGGAATTAAAATAGCCCCCCCACATCATCACATACCCTTCACCTAACCTACAGATTGGCATGGGGTACTTTCCATAAGATCATCTCTCAATGCAAATCAAACCAGCTATTAGGCAAACTGAAATAAAACCATGCCAATTTACACTGTTCTACAAGCTGTACACTTAATACTTTACATTGTAGCAAAGTGCAATTTCTTCAGTGTTGTCCCATTAAAAGATATAATGAAATATTTACTAAAATGTGAGGGGTGTACTCACTTTTGTGAGATACTGTATATGTATGTATGTATATATATGTGTGTGTGTATGTGTATATATATATATATATATATCTCAGTGTTTAATCTAGATTTATTTTCAGTATGAAACCTCTCCGTCAGAAGCTCCTTAAACTCAAACATGCTTTTGCTCCTGATGACATCCAACTCCATGTCCAACATGGAAAAGTAACTGCACCGTGGAACCAGACTAGCTGAAACAAATGTCAGTTTTTGAGGTAACTAGCAGAATTTTTGGCCAATTTCATTTTCCGACTGGCCAATTATAGTCAATATAGCTCTATCTTTCCAAATAGCCCTATTGTCCATAACTAGATTATGTCTGGTCTGGGGAAAACAACTGGCTGTGTGTCACAGTCAGTAGGCTTCCTTTTAGAAAATATATATGTTGGTGTGTAACTCTTTCTTTATTATGGGATTCATATGTTTTCTCCAGATGTTATACATAATGTTACACTGTAATGTAGCCTACTTCGAATAGTAGTCTGAATAAGTCTGATTGCATTCAGGCTGAGGTGCAACTTGCAACATTTTAACAACTAAGTTACTTTTTTGTCTATAAAAAGTGATCTGTTGAGATCAGACATTTTTTCCGTTTCTGGCGTGTGAAGGGAAGCTGCATCTGTTATCTAACACCCCATAGCCCCGACATTACGTCACCTCAGTAGCTCAATAGTGCTTAGTTTAGTTCCTCAAAACTTTTTTTTTTTTTCTTCTTTTCGACAGTGACTCAAAAGAGTGCGACAGTTTTGGTATAGCTGCGAGTCTGGTTACGGTATGCAGGGTGGGACCGGTGGATCACTCCCACCATTCAGGAATTTGGGAAGTTTCCTTCCATATAAGGAGTTTTTGATGTCAATCGCGATCTAAAGAAGAGGAGGAGAAAGGTGGAGTCTATCGATTAACGAAGCGTATAACCAAAGAGTATACAAAGGAGCGAGAGAAGTCCTGTCGCCGTACCGCCGTGATTTCTGAAACCGTATACTGGGGAGGAATGGGTATTTTTTTTTATTTGAGTGTAGACTTATAAACCCTGTAATATATGGTATTACTCTATGCGCTACGGGCATAAATTCATGGAACAAGTGATACAACTTTCCATAATGCAGCTGGTGTGTGTTGCACTTGTTTAGCCTAATTAAAAATTAATTAAAAAAAAACTAATAAAAAAAATAAATAATAATAGACATATTCACATAGCCTATGCATTTTATTTTCCAACATAAAAGGTCTAACTACTGTTTCAAAGCCTTCTCTAACAACCCTGCCAGGATTAAAAATATGAGGGTGAGAAATAGCCTAGGCTACTAAAGCCTTTTTTCTATTTGTTTCTATTTTGTTGGACAAAAAATAGTCTGATATAAACAAATTGTGTTTTAAATAGTCTACTGAAAATATGTTCCCATAGTACGCTATGTCATCAAATAATTAACTTCTGATGTAATTTCAATCCGGGGTGTTTCTTTAAGAGTTTGTTCCATTCAATAGCCTACCATTGATAATTTCCTCCTGATTCCTCTCTGCTGGAAAGAGACGTCCGGTCTCCACTACGTTTTTCGCGCCCTTGTATTGCTCCGTTCAGTGACACATCGGCGGCGAACTATCTTGACTCTTGAATCCTAGGCTCTTTGGGAGAAAGTGTGGGCTCGCTCTAATTGGCGGCCGTAAAAGAGAAAGGAAGTATTTAGTTCACTCCGAGGTTTCATTGGAAGAGAAAGTCGAAGATTGTTTAGCTAGATCAGGGTTGATTCTCAAGTAGCTGTCTTTTTATTTTTTAACCCAAACAGAAAAACCTCAACTCTTTGACAATGGCTTTTACCAAGGGTCCTTCCTACGGATTATCAGCGGAAGTCAAAAACAAGGTAGGTGTTAATAGGTTTTTATCATATCATATAAAGTTGTCGTTTAAACTTTTCTTCCCATCATCCACTCGTTGTGCTTTCCTCGGACCGCGAGCATCGGAGTCACCTGGCCTCCATTTTGATATGCGTGCTCGGGTCAGGTTAACGTTATTCAGAGGTCGATGGAAACACGCGTGCCAAGAGAGATTTAAACGTGTTTATATTGAAGGATGAGCGGAATCTAGAACGTTCGCAAAACTTTCGTTGAGCGGGAACTTTGCAAAGTGTGTATTAATCTTTTTGAGTTTTACATCTCAAATTTAAAACCGAATACCCCACGCAGGAGACAAAGTTAAAACAACAACAGACTATATGGGCGTTGTCCCCTCTGGCAAAGAAGTGTCGTTGTGGCAAAACTGTTATCCCCGTTTCCAGCATGTTCTATTCCCCCCCCGAGCAGCTTCCGGCGTTGTGACCCGCATTAGCAGATAATGTAATTCATCTATTAGTCCCGGGACTGGATGTCATCCATCCTCATTATTCCCCATTCCCTGTGTCTTTGCTTTAAACAGCAAGAATTATTTCCTAGCGTCCCCCCCCCCTCCTCCCCTTGCGGTAAGGTGTCGTGCCGCTTCTCATGAACTTTTCTTCGCTCAAATCAAGACCGACCAGGAAGTTTATTTGTATTTTTTTCCTCCTTTTTAGTTTTCACTCTGCAGAGTAAGTCCTTGTATACACTGAAGTCACATAAACCAAACAGTCTCTAAAATGACCCACTTAGTGGTAATATGTACAACTTGTTGAGTGCGGCCTTGATGAGGAAAGCACCTTATGTTTATTTGGACCTGCCTACGCAGACCTCTGCACACCCGGATCCACTTAGAACACCGTAGCTGATGCCGGGGAGGACTTTTCTGGCCGTGTGTATCACACTGAGCTGTAACGGAGCGACCGTGGAGACGTTCCTTGCAATTGGGTTGTTACCGCGTAATAGTATTAAAAGTAGTAATTCACTCCTCCTAATACTATTACTGGTGAACCACGAGGTGACTGGCTTTTTTAAATTTATTTTTTATCTTGGCCTTAATTTTCTTGCCTGCATGGTTTACCCTTTGTTACTAAAACAGGGGGAAAATAGTATGCGTTGCAGCTATAACCTTACATATAGACAAAGGTTTTGCTCACTCAGCTCTCCGGCACACACCTATACCCTTGAACTCACCTTTTTTTTTTTTTTGGCTGATTTTAATTTTTTATTTTAATTTTTTTAATTCTATGTATCTGCATTCCTTGACTGTGCCCTTGTATGGAAGTGAAAGCCTCAAGTCTCCTCCTCAAATCTCTACACAACAACATGGGCTGGACATAAAGAAAACCCATGGATTTCCTCTGTCTGTTACCACTGATGTCCTTGGGGGTGTAAAGAGATGCTGACTTGAGTGATGTTTCCTGCCAGTGGTGACGTAGCCTCTGTGAAATGTGAGGCATTTAAAGGATTTGCACTCCTCCACGCCCCCCTATATATCTAGAATACCATGAACTCAGAGTTGACCAGCTGCAATAAGCAGTGGTCTACATTCATTGGATCAACACACAGTTGGGCTCCCTCTCTGCTTTAGCCAGCTCTTTCATCCAACCACTGTGGGGTAAATTCCTTTGCGCTCAGCTTGTCTCTATAAATTACATCTGTAGGATTCTTTGTGGATTCTTTTTTAAATATGGGGATAACTGAATGAAGGAAATGTAATTAGAGGACAGGCATTCCTTAAGCGTACAACCAGCTGTGAGCAAAGTGCGGCCATCTACTATGTAAATGGTAGGTTAAACTCAGAGAGAGAGAGAGAGATTTGCACGAACACCTTACCCTTGACTAGAAGGGAAGAACTCTATACCGGTTTTCAGTAGTCCCTAATTTAACGACAAACGACTTGTTGTTTACGTGGTCATAGTGCTCTTCCTGAATGGCCTCTCTCATAGCCAGCATGGCGTGCTTCTCACACTTATGTCATCAGTCAAAAACCAAACCTTGTAAACCAAAGTAACACCTCAATGTGACAGCCTTACAAGAACGTCAATCTTTGTGCCATGTTAAGGCCCTTAACACACCCACCCCCCCATTTCCACTTTCAGCCACTGCCTTCCTGTGTTTCAGGGGAGAATTTAGCAGTTTACTAAAGTGTGTGTGTGTGTGTGGACAAAACCCCCCTGTAGATGTAGCATACTACACTGAGGCAAAGTAAAAATCAGGGGTGACCCTGAAACATGATAACATAGTCATAATAAAGTGTGTGTGCGTGTCTCTCTTTGTAACAAAGAGGAAGTCTGTGATGAACTATGAATGCCTTTACTGTTTAAAAAAATAAATAAATAAAATCACCTAGTGGCTGCTAACCGAACACACATGTGACCTTTGACTTCTCTGCCCAACCAGATCGCACTAAAGTACGACAACCAGAAAGAGGAGGAGCTGAGGGTGTGGATCGAAGACACCACCGGCGCTTCTATCGGCCCCGACTTCCAAAAAGGCCTGAAGAGCGGAGTCATTCTGTGCGAGTAAGCGGACATCAAATCTTGTCTGTTACACCATGAAGGCTTTGATCATCCGTTTTTATGATGTACAGTGGCCGGGGAAATCTTTAAAGTATTTGCCTCCTTTTTCTCTCCCAGCCTTATCAACAAACTTGCCCCAGGCTCTGTGAAAAAGGTCAACCAGTCAGCGCTCAACTGGCATCAGGTGAGTTAGTTGATGAAACAAGCTTTTAACCAATTCAGGGGTGCAAAACTAGTGTCTTTTGGCAGCACCAGTTAATTTACATGTATTTATTTCTGGTTTATTTGTCAGGGACAACACACACTAATAATACATACAAGTAAAACGTGCCAGAATTAGAGCTCACCCTAAAAAGAGAAGGGATTTAGCTATAAAATAATAACATTAAGATTTGGCCCTAGTCAATAAAAGTTGACTACACTAATTAGCAATGATGTTTCATGCAGTGTTGTTTTTTTTTTTTATTATACATAGTTCACATTAAAATGTGCTTTGAGTGTTTCCTATCAGTTAGGATGTCCGTACACTGAATCATGCTAGGTCATGTTGATAGGCAGTGACAGCTTCTTTTGCCTCGAGGCATTTCTCAAACTGGTTCCTTTTTACCGAGTTGCAGCCAGTCACCGTAAACAAATCCACTCCCTTATTTGACACTGGCTGACAAAGGACTGCTCCTTGTTTTAAAAAGGATATTTAAGATGATATGCGAACAGAAAAACTAATCACACCTCTGGCACTCTAAATTGTGCACACGTTGTCGTTTTGATCCTGTATAAATTGGTTTGGTCTTAGCTGGAGAACCTGACGAACTTCATCAAAGCCACCACGGCGTATGGCCTCAAGCCTCATGATCTCTTCGAGGCCAACGACCTGTTTGAGAACGGCAACATGACGCAGGTCCAGACAACGCTGCTCGCGCTCGCAAGCATGGTGAGTCTTTTTAAAATCCGACCCTAAGTGGCGGGAGCAATGTTAAATTATTACGGTGAGTGATTGTCCTACCATGACCAAATGTCTACACTGTCTTTTTCTCTCAAGGCCAAAACCAAGGGCTGCCAGCCACGGGTGGACATTGGGGTGAAGTACGCTGACAAGCAGGAGAGGATGTTTGATGATGAGAAGATGAAGGCTGGACAGTGCGTCATTGGCTTACAGGTACTGTACTTTTTTTTTTTTTTAATGTTTTTTTTGAGATTCCTGGGTGAGCTGCCTGCAGGGTTTAACATGTGAAGAGGCTGAAACTCTGATTCTAACGGTGATCAAACCAGCAAAAAACTGAAATCTGCGTACACACACTCCAGCTATGTACACACAGCCAGCCAAACATCTCCATACCTAGCACATTCTACATTGAGACTACTTATTTATTTGTAGTTTCCAAAGGGAAAAATGGAAATATTACTCCATAAAGTCAGTTGCGGCTTATTAATTTGATACATTTGGCTACATCTGACAGAGGTGAGGGACTTCACCTGCTTGGAAAGCTGAGCTCAATACTGCATGTGTCGAACCCAGACTTTATCACGATGCCACGTCAAGCTTGGCATACTTCAGTATAAATGCTGCCCATTGTTCTCACGGCCTCCGCGGCTTGTGTTTTTGTTGATGTTTCCGTTGCCAAGATGTGTCAGGTAGACATGAGGGCTACCGACACGGTGAGAACAACTTGCAATCGGACTCGCTGCCTTCATTTTGAGTATAGGGCAGTCATTTCTGACAGCTGACTGAAACTTCAAAGTATTGTTTGCGTAAGTGTCATGATTCCCTCGCAATCACTCGGCTCACATTCTTGTTATTATGCAACGTTTTACCACTGTTTTGGTATGGCGTAAGTGCAGCATGGGGTTTAAAGCGAACTTCAGTTTAGTAAGTCTTACGTCCATGTATTGTGGCTCTCTGTCTTTTTTTTTAGATGGGGACCAACAAGTGCGCCAGTCAGAGTGGTATGAACGCTTATGGCACCAGGAGGCACTTATATGACCCCAAAGTTCAAATCCAGCCCCCGATGGACAACACGACCATCAGCCTGCAAATGGGAACCAACAAGGGAGCGAGCCAGGTAATGCAACACGCTGCCGACTTCTCATGACATCCTAAATAAGACTCGAGTGGAAATGAGCCTCGGGCCTCACTGTCCTTCCACTGCTGTAAACTAGTATTTGGTAGTTTATCAACCAATATGGATTTTTTTATTTTTTATTTTTCATTTTTCTCTCCATCAGCCTTAACCGATGACCGATACGGGCTGCCGATTTTCTTGAGCCGATATTTGGAGCTGATGTTGTCAGCCAATGCCGATACACGGAAAAACGCAAATATCGGCCGGCCGATTAAAATCGGTCTATCGCTAGCGTTTAGTCTTGTAGAAAGATGCAAACTCCTGGATTGTCTTGAGCCAGGCCAGACGGTCACATGATCGGTTCGGCCTATCACGTTTGCTCAGTGAAATCAGCACTTTTGTTTAGAAGCATAGACCGTATAGCAAGATGGGACAAAGCAGCTCCTCTTCCTAGCACTGTACAAAATTGAAGCCAAAGCCCCTGGTTTAATGCCTATACTAGGAAGAAATAAATGTTAATAGGGCCACAAAGTGTTTTTCTCATTTATTTATTTTGTCTCCCGTCTCTGCTACAGGCTGGGATGACGGCTCCAGGGACAAGGCGTGCCATTTACGACCAGAAGCTGGGCACAGACAAGTGTGACAACAGCACCATGTCCCTACAGATGGGCTACAGCCAAGGAGCCACCCAGAAAGGCCAGAACTTTGGCCTGGGGCGGCAGATCTATGACGCCAAGTACTGTCCTAAAGCTGGAGAGGTTGCAGATGATCAAAACGGGGCAGGAATCGCCCGTGACTTCCCAGATTTCCACGATGAGGGTTACCAAGGTTACCACGAGGAAGAGCAGGTGTACCAAGACGATGGAACAGATTACTAGAAGGAAGGAAGGAAGGAAGGAGGGAGGGAGGGAGGGAGGGAGCTGAGGAAGGGAAAGAGAGATTGTCTAAAGGAGGCATGTTCTGCAGAAAGCTGAAACTCCTTAAGGGCTTATTTTTTATATCCACAGGATGTTGCACCTTTCTGTTTTGGTCATATCCTTTTGTAGTATTGTTTTCTTAGCCCTGTTTGTGCGAAACCGATGTTAGACATATCATGATGAACTGCATTCCTGTGATTTTTGTATTTAAAGTGACCACAAAAGCCAATCTATTTGGCTTAGCTAGTGTTTTTTTATTCCAGGGATTTTCTTTTAATGTGCCAAAGCCCTACTATTCTTTCTTTTGTCAGTGTTTCTTTTGCTCACTCGTTAGTTACATTAAGGGAGGTTCCTATTTTTTGGTAAGGGCAACATGAAACTAAAAGTGGAACCTTTAGGGAGTTTTTTTTTAAGAAACTGTTCTTTTGTATCTGTAATTGCGGAATCATCTGTATAACAACGTAATTCCTGTGAATGAGACTGTACATGCGTTTGATACTTCAGTATCCTCTTCATCCCCTCAGTATTGGTCAGTAACAGACAATAGATACACTTTTGGTTGTTCGGACAGACGACAATTTTAGAACAAACTAGTCTTACCTTTTTCATATTCTGGCTTTTCTCATTCATTTCACTTTTTTTTTTTTTTTTTTTTAAGAGAAAATATTCCCTTGTTTGCATAACCAGTCCAACTAGAGTTAAGCTTGTTTTCTTTGGAGTAAAGCTGGTGGGGGAAGTGGATCCAATAGCACAGGTTAAGTTTTTAACATTCCAAGCAAGAATACTGGACTCCTTTTTTTTTTTTTTTTTATTGTGTAAGTGAATCAGTTTGAAATATTGATTGATATGCAAACCAATCATGCAATTATATTTGATCATTCCAAGATTATTATTTATGCATATTTGTGATTTGAATGGGGGTTGTTTTGTACCTTGACTGAATAACATTTGGTATTGACTATACTTTTTCCTGTGGTATAATCCTTATGCCAGTTTTTTTTATTTTATTTTTTTTATTGAGAACTATGTTTGTGTGAATACGGTGTAATAAAGATGTGTATTCCTTATCATGTGTTGATTTGCAAAAATACTGATGTAATGTTTGGCACAAAGGATGGGATTTATTTAATTGATCTGTCGATCATTGGTTATTAAAGGTCCTGCACAACCATCAGTTAGTATTGGCTTAGTGCAGTCCACAAGTTTCACTATTACTACATTACTGCACACTTCTGTGTAATACTTCCTTACGAAACATACAGTATATTTTTAAAGGAGGAGGGGGGGGGGTGACTTCTTGTGGTATTCATCCATACACTTATGGCGCTTTTCCATTACGTGGTACCTGCTCGACTCGCCTCGACTCTCCTTTTTTGGTTTTCTATTACGAAAAAACAAAGTCCCTGGTACCACCTCAGTCAAGGTTCCAAGCAAGCTGAGGCGATACCAAAAGGTGACGTGAAAGCGACAGAGGGGGGTGTCCTGAACAAACCCGCCATTTTTAAATTGTTTAGCCAGCTGTTTTTATTTATTTTTTTTATTTTTTGCTGCCTCCAGCTTCATTTGAAACAAAATGTGTCTTCTGGCTGCGGCAACAACAACACACCTTCGACGCTCTGTGTGTGTGTGTCGCGTTAGGTCATGGCAGTTTACTGCGGCGCCGCTATGACGACCAGCCGCGCTGAGGCGCTACTAAAATCTGCAATGGAAAACGGACGCACAGTGCGTCGAGTCGAGGCGAGCAGGTACGTAATGGAGAAACGCCAATAGTTTGGGTATAAATTGTCCAGGTTTTGCAATGTGTATCTCTGAGATTAGATGTCTCAAAACCTGGGTAAATAAAACAAAGCATTAAATGGCTAGATACTGATTAGAGGAAGTAAGAAAATACTGTGTTTTTGCAATTGGGTGAACTGACCCTTTAAAGGTGCAGTAGGTAAGCCTTATAAAACTAACTTTCTGTCATATTTGCTGAAACTGACCCTATGTTTCAGTAGAACTACATGAAGCAGGTCATTTAAAAAAAAATCCAGCTCCTCTGGCAATTTGCAAAAATCCACCGCTCCCTGTTCAGATGCACCAATCAGGGCCAGTGTAGGGGGGTCTAACTGCGTGTCAATCACTGCTCATGCACACGCATTCATTCTCTCTTGTGGGGGGAGGGGCTTAGGAGACAGTTTTGGTCTCTAGAAGAAAGGGGGGGGAGAGGGAGTGAGAAGTTGTCGATGTTCAAATTTTTCGGCTAAGTCCTGGATCTTCACAATCCTACCTACGGCACCTTTAAATTCCTTTATGACCCAAAGATGTTGCGCTTCATTCTGGTCGATACACACCTACCTCAAGGTGAAGTTGCACGGATCAATCATTTAAAGCAAATAGTACAATATTGGACTTAAGCTAAAGTTAAGAACTTATCAGCAATATGTACATAACGTATCAAAAGTAAAAGTACTTAGTGTGTAAGTTGCATTTTAATGTAGCTTGATAAAGTGGAGATGAAGTGGAGATAGTTTTAACTACTTACGGTAGTTTAGTAAAACTGCTAATAAGAAGGTAAGGGGTTAAGTGTAAGAGTGTTTCCCACCAGTTTAATCTCAATGTATTGTATTTTATCATCATATCCAGTGCAGTAAAAAGTACATATATGTCTATATTTATAGGGTGATATCAGGTAAAATGGGCCATCAGGTAAAATGGGCCATTTAAGGTTTGGGGGTCCCAGCCCCTCTGGAATTTAGAGCCAATGACTGCAAAGGATTTCAAACTGTTGTCATAACTGTACTTGACAAGTAACAGGTGATTTGATTGGTTCATGGTTGCTATGGTGGGCAGTGCAATAATTCAAATCAAGACTGCACCAGAAAGCTGCATGGTGAGTAGCCTGGCATACCAAATCTAACTAAACTATTATAAGGATGATAAATCTGTAAAAAAACAACAACATGCCCATAAAAAACTATGCATAATATCTGTCTTGATGGCATCAATCAGAAATAATGTTGTTAGTTTGGTATATGAACATATTTTTTGAAAAAGTGATGCTTTTTTGGGGGGCCCAATTTACCTTAACCCCTTGAGGTAAAATGGGCCACATGGTTTCAGCTAAAATGGGCCATCATTTGTGTCACTCACAAACACACATACACATGTGTTTGAGTGTGTGTGAGTGAGTTTGTGTGTAAGGGTGTGTGTTTGTGTTTGTATGTGTATGTACGTGCATACACACACACACACACACACACACACACTCACACCATGACCCCCCCCAACAGTAATAATGGTAGTATTTTATTTACAGTGAGTATCAAACGAGAAGCGAGGAAGCCGAGAGGGAGAGGAGAGAGAGGGAGAAGGAAAGAGAGAGGAAGTGAGGAGGAGAAGGAAGGATGAGAGAGGAAACAAGCAGAGGAGACAGGAAGTGAGAGAACAGGTGAGGAGAATGCAGCAGAGGAAATGAGAGGAGACAGAACGAGAGAAAAGAGAAGGAGGAGCAAGGACCAGAGAGGAAAGGATACAAAGATAAAACAGGGAGGGAAAGGAAGGCCAAACAACTACAATCTGTGGAAAGAGGAGAGGATGAAGGGTGCCTTAGATGAATACAGGGAGGGAGTGAAGAAAGGAATTACAGTGAGTGTGCACTTCTTATCACGAGCATGGGGTGTGCCGCGATCCACACTGCAAAGACGCATCAGCGGAAAGGTGACTGGCAGTGAACATGTGTCAGGGCGGAAGCCCTACCTTCCAGAGGAGGCGGAAAGGGAGCTTGCTGCCACCCTCAAGACATTGGCGCAGAGGGGGTTTCCCTTCACAAGGCGCGTGAGTGTCCAGCAAGTGGCCTTTGATTTTGCAGCCAACAACGACATATCTGGTTTCTCCCTGACAGCAGGAAGGGCCGGATATTACTGGTTTCAGAACTTTCTAAAGCCAACCCAGAGCTTGGGATGCGCAAGCCAGAGGTCCTGTCTGCAGCACGGGCTGCTGGACTTAACAAAGAGGTGGTTAGCCAGTGGTTTAACCAGTATGAGAACCTTTTGGTCGAGCTGGGTATTGAGGGCACACCGTCACATATATGGAACTGTGACGAGTCTGGGCTTCAGGACCGTTCAGTTCGACAAAGGTTGTTGGACAGGTTGGCCAGCCATGTGTGGAGGTGTGTGCCGGAGAGAAGGGGAGACAACAACTTGTCTGGCAGCGTTCAATGCAGAAGGTACATACAGTCGAACAATAATTATTTTAGGGAGGCGACGTGTTACGTTCTGAGTGGCTACAGGGATGCCCGGAGAACACCAGCGTAAGGTGTTCAGACAATGGCTGGATTACCTCTGACCTCTTTCTGGAATGGGGTCAAATGTTCATTCAGTCCCTCCCCAGGGATGACCCCAGGCCCCATCTTCTCCTCCTTGACGGCCACAGTAGCCACGTCTATAATCTGGAATTTATTAAGCTACTGAAAAGCAAGAATGTGCACATCATGTGCTACCCTCCCCACACAACCCATGCGCTGCAACCGGCGGACAAGGCCCTCTTCAAGAGTCTAAAGCACCACTGGGACCAGGAAGGGAGGAAGTGGACAAGGATGATGGCTGGGCAGAAGCTGTCAAGGATGGAGTTCTTTGCGGTGTTCAGCAGGGCTTGGGCAAAGGCTGCCACTATTGAAAATGCCCAGGCAGGGTTCCGGGGGACAGGGATGTTCCCTCTCAATAAAGATATTCTCCCTGAGACTACTTTTGCCCCCAGCAAGACCACCGAAAGAATGCTACCATCCACTCTACCATCCCCGCCCACAAGGCTGCAGTCTCTCCCACCCCCGCCCACTAGACCATGGTCGCCCCTGCTGACCTTGACCCACTCTGCCCGCCAGCCATCAGCCCTGCTCTCTGGACCTCAGCCCTCCCACCCGCCAGCCAGACGTCAGTCGCCTGCCGATCCGCCAGCCAGACCTCAGTCCTCTGCTTCCCTGACACCCCTGCTACCTCGGGAACCACTGCACTTTTTCCCAGAAGATGAGGTGGTGCTTGAAGAGGTTGTGTTGGAGGATGTACCGGAAGAAGATAATGACCTCTTCAATCAGTTCACACCACAGGAAGAAACCCACTCCCAGGATGAGGGACCTTCAACCTCCACAGTAAGTGATATTTTATACTACTTTTCAAACTTAGGCTACATGACATGTTACACATGCATGCTCACGCAAACATGCGCATGCACATTCATGCACGCACGCACGCACACACACATACATACACACAATTTAGTCCCTAATCATATAAAATGTACACCAAATAATTATTCTATTTCTTGCAATAATATAGGCTCTTTTTGTTATTTTCTTTCTGTTCAGTCTGTGAGATCGGTCACATTCAATGACTTGATCTGAATGCCGCAAAGGGAGAGGGCCATCAGAAAGAGAGTGAAGCGCCACCATCGTATAACCTAACAAGTGAGCAACACATTGAATATATTCAAACAAAAAAACATCCAGCAAGCATCCAGCCAAGCAAGCCAGCTGGTACCGGGCAGCAAGCGAACGAAAGGAAAAAAGCGGAGCAAGAGAAGCAAATCACCTTGCAAAGTCTGCAACACCCACTATGGTGACCCAAATGACCCTAAGGCTACTGAGGAATGGTTAAAATGTGTTCCATGTTCTGCCTGGTTTCATGAGAGCTGTGGTGAAGACAATGGTATCTGTGCTGACGATGGTTTCATTTGCAAAGACTGTGTTTGAAAAGTTTTCACACAAACATATCAGTTAATAATTTGGAATGTGAATTTTTGTATTTTTGTGAATGCACATTTTGTTCTAAATGTGTTGTTCACACACACACACACACACACACACACACACACACACACACACACACACACACACACACACACACACACACACACACACACACACACACACACACACACACACACCACTGACAGTTCACTGATCTATGCTGTTCCAAAATGGATTTTTTATTATGCACATTTGAATATGTGGGTTTGCACCCAAAATGTTTTTGAATGGCACATATGAATTTTTGTTTAATGCAGTTTAAATGTTATGTGGCTGTATAAGCAACTGTGTTTTAAAATTAAAATTGATGATAAATGACTATTTCCCTTTGGAGTTTGACTGGCCCATTTTACCTGAAGCTGTGGCCCATTTTACCTGAAACTGCTCATGCAACAAATGTTGGCAGAGCTGATGTTTCAAGAACTGTAGGGCCTAAATAATTATATTTTATTACATAATTTCAACACAAAATTATCAAAAACAGTCATTATTAATCATAAAAACACATGGAAAAGGCATATATGGTATTGTATTATTGTCCCAAACGATTTACCAAAAAGTGGCCCAATTTAGCTGATGTCACCCTACATATTTTTCCCTTAAATGTGGTGGAGTAGGTATCATCAAATACTAAATCAAAGTACAAGTACCTCAAAGAGAGTTGATGCTCAGCAGAAATTGGAGTTATTAGCGCCCTTTATATATAAAGGGAACTAGGAGTTATTAGTGCAGGGCACTAGGAGTTATTGTCATAGACAGTAGGTTATTGTACAACACTACCGCCTGCTGGTTCAAAGCGGGACCTACCGCCGGAAGACACCACCGGATGTTTGCCTTAAATCGCGCGATATGAGGCCTAACGAGACTTCTGCCCGTTCTTTTCTCCCGGAACTTCAGGCAAGATGGTAGGTGCTCAACAGATTGTGAAGCTTGTCAAAATTCAATCTACATGCATCCGAACTCTAAAATAACTAATTAGGATAGCTAGCTATGACATCCGACAGTTCTACGCGTTCGCTGACCATTCAGTAGAAAATCGTTGCTCAGAGTCTCAGATAAATGTCTTTTTTTTAAAGGCACTGTATTAGCCTTAGCTATGGCTAAGCTAACCCGGTGGTTCAACGTAGTCTATACCAATAGCTACAACATAATTGTAATGCCATTGTACGCCCGAGCAGGGATTCCGTAGCTAGATGTTTACCAGTGACATTGAATTTTGTTGTTGTTGTGTTTAAGCACTTGCGCGACAGTGTAAGTGTACAAGCTACATACTGAGGTGGGATGATGTCTCTTTCAGGCAGACACCGAGATCAAGAAGAAGCGTACCTTCAGGAAGTTCACCTACAGAGGTGTGGACCTGGATCAGCTTCTGGACATGTCCTAGTAAGTTTCAAACACTACCGAGGTTAAACAGCTGATGCTGCATGGTGGGCAGCTGGAGCCACGGTAACGTTATTACCTTTTCTCAGTTTGATTGACTTGTACGTGAACATACACCCTGCTTAACAGTCTCAATTCTTAGCTTCCCATCCAATATAGTCCCACGCTCAGCCCCTAAAAAGGATGTTGTTCCAATACGAGTAATTTCGAGAGATTTACATCCAGTCAATCACATAGATCAGTGGGAACCAAACCACGTCAAATAACGTTACCTCTAAACTAATACAAAGTAGACCATTGACCCCCATAAGATCTTGTCCCAGGGTCCTCCATCTCATAGGATTTTAGCCTTTTTAGATCTTTTATTACAGACAGTATATGAAACTCATGACCAAATTAGTCATACTTGCTGTCATTGTGTTACTTTTGGATGGATGATGTGCAAATTCTGAGATCAAAGTTTTAAAGGTCCCATCTTATGCTCATTTTCAGGTTCATATTTATATTTAGGGTCTCTACCAGAACGTGTTTACATGCTTTAATGTTAAAAATATTCTCATAGTGTCTGAAATGCTCCGTTTTGCCTACAGTCCCTCACCCTTGAAAAGTACAGTCTGCTGTGATTGTTCAGCATTTCTGGTTCTTCCCTCCCTCCCCCCCCGCTTGTGCTCTGGGAGATGCTAGCTGGAACCGCAGGTCGACCAGTTTATCAGTTCCGATTTAGCATCTACACTGTGCTCTCGGAGTCTCTGTACCGCCATTCCAGCCGGGGAAAGACTAGCGGTTGTGGTGGGCGTATCGATCCTAATATCGATACCAACATTGATATTGATCAATACCGGTGTATTAAGATCGATACTTTAGTTTCTCTCCAATATGCACCGCTGCGGATTCATCAAAGAGGCGACCTGTCTGTAAGTGCTGCTGCTTTAAAGTGGTACTGTCAAAGTACTGTCAAAGCGCGGTGCAGGCACACTTTGCTCCTCCTCTGCGCCAGGCCGGCAGCGGCCAGCAGCGCACACACACAAGCAGTACAGAGAAGGAGCAGAAGAATGGCAGAGAGGAAGAGGAGCGCTGTGTGGCTATATTTTCAGGCCGAAAATGAAACGACGGCAAGCTAGATAATTTGTAAAAATGCTGTAAGATACAGTGGTAACGCGACAAATTTATACAAGCATATGAAAATTCTGTCCTTAGTTTTAACTTATTAGTAATCCAAATGTAAAATCACAAACACTTAGGCTAAAGGTCATGAAAATTCATCCTCAATTATTAAAGCATCTGCATCGGTGATATTGGCCCTGTATTTACTTGGTATCAGATCTATACCAAAATATTGCAGTATCGCACACCACTAACAAGCAGCACTTTCTTCCGATTCTAGTTGTGACATCACAACTGTATGGAGGGCCTGGCGGCTCGTTTAAGCATGAACTGTATGAAGTATGGACGTAGTCTCCGTGACCTCACCCATAGGTTTCTGAGGAGTGAAAATGAAGTGCAAAGTGGCCAGCTCCCATTGGCTTTTCTGAATACGGGCTGTCATTTCTCTGTGGACTGAGCGTTTTTATACTTTAACAGTATTTATATAGCACCTTGACCTGCTTTAGAATCAAAAGAAATGGAAGTCTTACTTTTTACAATATGGGACCTATAACCGAGATGCTGGCACTGAGTGGACATTACACTGAAACAGGAAAGTCATTACTTCATCAGTTGAACGGGTTTAATTGAGTGAACTTGAGATGACCATTTAACATTCAATTGCCACTGGACTGTTGTGCATATTACAAAACATGTAAAAAGGATTTTGAAGATGGCCAGAGGCCTCATTGATGATTCTGTCCTTTTCTGTGTAGTGAGCAGCTGATGCAGCTGTACTGTGCCCGCCAGAGGAGAAGGCTGAACCGCGGCCTGCGTCGCAAGCAGCAGTCCCTCCTGAAGCGTCTGCGCAAGGCAAAGAAAGAGGCTCCCCCCATGGAGAAACCAGAGGTGGTGAAGACCCATCTGAGGGACATGGTGATCCTGCCTGAGATGGTCGGGTCCATGGTTGGAGTGTACAATGGCAAGACTTTCAACCAGGTTGAAATCAAGGTGAGGTGCTATTAAACAGGTGGGAGGCAGAGCATAAGTGTCCATTTTGGAACCCCAGCCTTCTTGGACCTCCTATCATTACTTTGCCCAATTACTTTGAAGGAATGTCACTGCAGTTTGAACAAAGTTGACATTGGGCGCTAATGTAAAACATTGACATAAAGGTGGGGGTATATTGCTTTTGTGTACCCAGATCAGGCTGTCGGAAGTCAATGCACAAGTGCCTGCAGTTGGTCTTATTTTGAAGCGGTTTGTCAGTGTGGTTCTGCACCCTGTCCACAAAGCCATCGTCTCCCATGTATTAATGTCAGGGCAGTAGGCATAAAGTTAAAGCTGTGAAACCATTTTAATCTTGATGTGTAAGAATGCTTCACTGGGCACCATTATGATGAAGATTGAGAATTAGTACGGTTTGACAGGCCAGGTATTATCTTACGATGGTTCCGGTATACATGCACAACTGTGGTTGACGAGTTGCTGCAAATGACCGGAAAATTGATGCATCGCATACAGCATCATCGATGTGCAACTCAAGTTTATATAGGTCTGGAAAATGATTTTGGGCAGTGGTCCTGCCAGTGTATGTGTAACTTGGTGTTCTGGAAAGTTTCCCAGTTATATGTACTTTTGAGTTATCCACTACCTCAAGAAAACATGGAAGAAAATGCCACACAGTAAAAGTCTGAAATCTCCACCAAAGAATTGCAGTGTGTAAAATATGTACAACCTTAAAATATTCCTAATTACATAAATTTGTTATGAAGGAGGCAGGGTGTTAAGACCATCTAATGGCAGTGTAGTGTTGGCAACTGGCACTACTTCCAGAGTACACAGACCCCTACCTTCTCCAGTCAGAAGCAGTGATATACTTGTAGTTCTAGATATTACTTTTTTGGTAGAGCTGCATTAAGTGTACATTTAGCTGTAAATCTTGTACCTTTTTAGATTATGATTAGCAGCTAATACATTGCTGTCCACGCAGCTATAGGTGCACCTAAGTGATCTTGTTACCAACGTGTTTCTTCTCTCTCCACAGCCTGAGATGTGTGGTCACTACTTGGGCGAGTTCTCCATCACCTACAAGCCAGTCAAGCACGGTCGCCCTGGTATTGGAGCTACACACTCTTCTCGGTTCATCCCTCTGAAGTAGAATGGCTGTATTCTTTGTATAAATAAAACAAAACTGTCTGCTCCACGAAATTTGTCTGCTTTGCTTCCTTTAGCATAATATTTCAAAAATGATTGTACATTTCTTGTTTACAGGGTATAAGCTCCAGGTTTGAGCTTTTAACCATTAGGGTGCCTTGATAAACAGTATGGTTAGCTTTAAGATAACTCAAAGAATACACAGAATGTTGGTAATGTCAGTTGTTTACCACCTGAATAATTACATCCAATAAACGTGTTTGTTTAACTCATGTGACATCAAAGCAATTCAGAAAATGATTTTACTTAACATGTAGAAACTAAAGTGTGGTACAAATGCACAAAAGATTAGTTATAATTGGGAAAACACAAGTCTGTAATGGCCGAGGAACCCTACCAGTCGTGTTTTCCAACTTATTTTTTATTTTTTTCCTTGACTGTCTCAATGGTTAATCCGGGTGGAATTTTACATGTCAAACATTTGTCATAAATTAATGCGCAGTCCAAGGTAATCCATAAATGGCTGAAATACATTTCTGAGGAATAACGAGTCGATATCTAGTTAATGAACCCTCCTGCCACATTCCGCGCAGCACTGACCATCACTGAACCATACTGAACGCCTCCTGTAAGCGGCAGTGCGGCCCTGAAAAAGTACCGGTGTGCACTCCACCAGGGATAAGGTTCCTCTTCTTCTTTCCGATCTGAACGCCAGCTAAATTGTGTGTGGCCGCTCTGGGCCATGGATACAGCCTCTAGCAGTTGCACAATCTGTTTATTGTCACCAAGCTAATACAATCTAGAACTTGGTCAAAGAAACAGTGGCCATATCGGTAAGTGTTTTTCTTCATTTCAGCTTGTTTCGTAGGGACAGTCGACTAAGTGTCTGTTTTTACAGAATCCAAGCCACCGATAGTTAGCGGCTCGCTAGCTAGCTAGCTAGCTAACGATAGCTTCAGAGCGAAAATGACAGAGATCTGTCATTTCAGAATGAAGCTAAGTAAGAGGTTTTAAACATAGACACGGTTTATTGACTGTCATTTTCTAACAACTTGCGGTTTTGTCATTCACTGCCAAATGTAACTAACGTTAATACCGTTTAAAATGTTTACACAAATTAATTTGCCGGTGTTTTTCCCAGTGTGACTGAGGAAGGTTAGTTGAAATTCGAGAACAAAGATCTATTGTAACGTTCGGCTAGCTAACTGTTCACATTAACGTTGATTCAATTCAATTTTTTTTAATTTAAAGTGGCTTTATTGGCATTAGTTTCAATAACAATGTTGTCCAAAGCTTTAAAATACAATTTTTCCAAATATTCGGACAGATATATATATAACATTAACACAACATTAAGATTAATTTATGTTCATGATATATACAGTATATCGTTTGTGTATTTGTGTGTGTGTGTGTGTGTGTGTGTGTGTGTGTGTGTGTGTGTGTGTGTGTGTGTGCGTATATAGCTATTGTATAGTGTGTGTGTGTGTGTGTGTGTGTGTGTGTGTGTGTGGTGGGTGGGTGGGTGGGTGGGTGTTTGTGTGGATCATTCCCAGTCCCTCAGGTTGTGGCATGTTGATACATATTCATGGGAAGCATGCTATGCATATACACATTAACGGTATTAACGACACCGATATTTTATTATTTAACTCGACTGGTTTCCCAATCTTAAAATTAGATTGCAATGAACTATCGAGTAACCTGCTGAGCCAAATAGGGCCTTTCCATGTATACAATTACAAGTTACAGTGTAATTATTTTCATTTTACATAATAATAAGGCTCTCAGTTACATTTTGGTTAATCTCCATTCATAAATACACTTCCATCAGTACACTCCTCTTAAGATATCCCCAGTAGGTACCAGCAGGTGACAGCTTCATCTGTGATACAGGATATTGTTGAATTGACTCTTTAGCTGGTGACTCAAGATAAGGAATTATGTTGGTTGGATATTATATTATTATATTTGTTATAAGCTCAGTGTTTCTTAACATAGATCTAAGGTGCCTCGTCACAGTATGAGACCAGTCTGCCACATCTTCTTAACACTAACATAAGAAAGGGACTTCAGTTTTTCAGAATATATGATTTTTTTCCTCTCCTGTTTGCATTATACCAATCCCTTACCCAACACAGAAGGATAAAGGAAGGAATGTGGGGTATTCCCTGTTCCCTGTACTTCACCTGAAGCAGAGTCTGAGAAATATCTGTCCAGTGCATGAGAGACTTAATAGGAATTATACTTCTTTAGTGTCACTCTGGTCTGTAGTTATGGCTATATGGCTACATGTTTCTGAGTCCATATACTTTTAAAGTCTTCATGAATGATTTATGTTTTTCCCGCTTCTCACTGATGTACATTGTGTTGCATGTATGTCTTCTCAGACAAAAGTATGTTCATATCTAGCTGTCCTAGTGAGGCTGTGCCCCTGTTTAGTCTTTGTTATTTTCTGTTTTGATTTAGAATGATTCTTAGTACCGTACTTTGTTCATAGGTTACAGAATCGGAGTGAGGTGTGTTGACCTGTGAATGCCTAGAGTCAAGAAGGTCAAACTTTGTGACAATAAAGAGGGTATCTGGAAAAGGTACAGTATAAGGTCCATGTTATATCTCCTTTTAACTGCTTTAATGCTTAGGAAGATGGATAAATAAACAATTTAACCAATTACATAAAAAAAAGAATGCATAAGCGCAGTTTTGTCTTGATTTCGACACCTCTTACCATTTCTTTCTAATGTCAACATCCAGCTGTGTGACAGTGAGCATGACGGCTGTGGACGGCCTTTCGGACAGCACCGAGGTGGTGGAAATGGAGGATGTCCCATCTCAGTTTTTTGTGGAGAAACACTCTTGGGAGGGCCTGCGTGACATTATCCACTGTAGCAGGAAGTACTCTGGCATGATCGCCAACAAGGCTCCCCACGACTTCCAGTTTGTGCAGAAGAAGGACGAGAATGGACCCCACTCCCACCGGTTGTACTACCTTGGTAAGCGATTGATGCTTGATGATGGGGCACAAAATCCCCTGCATCAGCTTATACTCCTCCTTTGTACTCCTTACACTAGACCTCAGTCGTGTTTGACTGCTCTAGGCAGGCTAATTGCCTTGTGACGTTAAAACAATCACTGTGTCAAATTTCTCCTTTAGCACAAGCTTTTTTTTTTTTTGTTCTTGTTGAAATTGCCTTTTGTTTCTTTTCTGTGTGTTTCCCAGGAATGCCTTATGGAAGCAGAGAGAACTCATTGCTCTACTCAGAAATCCCCAAGAAGATCCGGAAAGAGGCCCTCTTAGTGTTGTCATGGAAACAAATGCTGGATCACTTCCAGGTGAATTCCTCCTCTCGTCCCGTTCTTGCAGTGCCGGAACCAAACAGCACAGCGCGATGTGTCTCACAATGTGTTGTTATTGAGCAGTATTTCATTATTTGACTACAGCTTTTTACTTTGAGATAAGCAGTCCCTGAAGGTGTGGCAGTATCGCTTCTAGCAACCTGAGATATGTTCCTTAACTTTCCTTAAAAAAGATTAAGCAACTATGATATAAACTATGAGAGGAATGTTTGCACTGAACAACCATTGAGTAATTATTTGACCTGGGGGGGTAGGGGATTAAATTAGAAAACTTGTGTGTGTGTGTATGTATATATATGTATATATATATATATATATATATATATATATATATATATATATATATATATATATATATATAAACCCTCTTCCATTTTTTTAATGTTGTGCATACTGTTGGTTCTCTAAGGCTACGCCGCACCAGGGGGCCTACTCGAGAGGAGGAGTTGCTGAGAGAGCGTAAACGTCTGGGAGCATTTGGTATCACCTCTTATGATTACCATGCCCAGACGGGCCTGTTCCTCTTCCAGGCCAGCAATAGCCTCTTCTACTGTCAGGATGGTGGCAGCAATGGCTTCATCGTGAGTACACTGCTGTTTTCTTCTTCACACCGTTCCACAGTGCAACTAAGTGGTGTGCGCTGGGCAGTGTTGGGCAAGTTACTTCCAAAATGTAATACATTATAGATTACTAGTTACTATCATTTGAGAGTAATTAGTTATATTACAGTATTACTCTCTCTGAGTTGCAATGCTTTACATTACTTTTGCGTTACCTTTGAGTTACTTTCACCAAAATAACAGCGGAGGTAGGCTATGACTTGGCAGCTAGCTTGTGCATTTCACCACGAGATCAACAAAGTCTCATCTTTATCCACTTTAATACATCATCATTTATTCATAATATGTTGTATTATTAATCTGAATCTGCATTGTAACTAAAACTTTAAAATAATTAGTGAAGTAAAACGTATAATAGGCCTACTGGACTCTAGAAGTACAAAGTAGGAGAAAATGAAAATAATCAATTAAAAGTAGCCTACCATACAATTGTATTGAAGTACGGTATAGTTATACTTTCCACCGCTGATAAAATATAATGCTAATATTTACATGTAGCATGCCTAGACATTAATTCCCGACATATTTCTATCTGTCAGCTGCTTGCTGACGTACTGTCACCTGTTGTTGGGACACAGATGTTGTCCGTACCGTCTCTGGTTCTGGCTCTGACCAAAGGAACAGTGACGGGACAGCTCGCTTCAACGCAGCGTAAAAAACTAAAAATAACGTCCATTCTGCAAATGTATCTGTCTCTGCAGTCATTTCAACCACCAAATTCCACCAACAGGAAGTAACACTCACAGACTTTATTCTTTGCTGAAATGTAATGTAAATGTAAACTAAATTTCGGGTTTAAAATGCGTTGTACTCCTACACTGGCGCTGGGGCTGGTACATTTGTGCCCTAACTTAAGTACATAACAGCAACTCAGAGACAGAAAGGATGTTACCAAGCATCTGCTGGGTAGAGATGTGAATGCACTTTTTTATGTTCATAATAATTGTAATTCTGTTTGTCTGGAGTTAAAGCGTATGTTAAATTCATACTTTTACTGATCTGCTAGTGGCACCATCATTTGATCGCATGTGGCTAGGAGTCGCTCATAAGGATCGGGAAATCGGTCTCCTGCCGACTCTGCTAGCCTAGGGTAGCTAGCCAGCTGGTCAGTCACGTTTTCAAACGTAAACATCAGAGTAAACACTTCAGAGTGTAAACACAAGGTGGAGAAGATGAGCTCAAACTAACAAGACCAGCTCTGCGGCCATCTCATGACTACAAGTCACAATCCGGGAAGCAGAATTCTGCAGATTTTTAGATGTTGAACAAATGAAACGCAGAATGTTAAAGGCCGTTTTACAGTCGCCGTATCCGAGCTCGCGCGCACCAATGTGACGTCAAAATGACGTAGATCTCGCTGGCGCGCCAGGATTTTGAGTGCGCGACCAGAGGGTAGCCACTCTATTTTTTTCAGTGCCGCACGACAAAGCGGAAACAGGAAGCATGAACACGCTCGAGGGCAACCGAATGCCAGGACTCTCAGAGTGACTGCAGGTCTCTCTGGTAAACTTACTGGGTTAAGATGAGTTCTTTTATGGCGAATGAAAGGCTTGATCCGACGAAGTTGGTCATCGACTCAAATCGAAGCATTGACGTCAATGCTGCTGCCAGTTCTGTCGTTGTTTACCTTGTCTTTTTCTTCTAGTTTGTAGAAATAGCAAAGTCGGTAGTCGTTCCTAATTAGCGCCACCTCTGTTCAGGAGACGACTGCAACTAGTGTCGCGACCACTATAAACCGTTACAGCGTTCCCATGACATCACACTGGCGTTCGACCGCTCGGCCACGGCAAGTATACCCCACGTTTAACACATCTCCACCCTAAGCAGAAAAACAGTCCGCTGAATTCTGCAGATTTTCATTCTGGATCACTGGTGAAAAATTGTAAAAAAAAAAAAAAAAATCAAAGGAACACAGAGGAAAAGGTAAAGATGGATATCCGTCACGATCCCGACTTTGTGGACGGACGGGACCATCTCTGTTTGTCTATACAAATGACAGCTCTGCTGTCAACCCTAGCTCTAAGAAGCACATCAGGCACATTACACTGTATATGATTCAGAGTTTAAGGGATTTGCGTGTGTGTGTGTGTGTGTGTGTGTGTTCTCGTGTGTGTATGTGATGTTGTTTGCATGTTTGTGTGTCACAGACAGGCAGGCAACAGGTCGTTAGCGTCCATTGTTCATAACCCTGATTGCCTGATGAAAAAAAAGCTGGTCCGGGGCATTGAGGCTGCGATATCGCTTGCCAGGCGGCAGCAGCCGGAGCAGTCCGTAGTTGGGCTGGCTGGGGTCTCTGATAATCCTGCGGGCTTTACTGACACAGCGTTCGTTGTAAGTCTGTCCATTTGTACTGTCATTTCCATGGTTGTACATTTGAACAAACACAACTCTTATTTCAAAACATCAAGGGGGAGCTGTTTATGATCACACTCAAGCAGGAATCGATGCAGAACGAATGCTCACCACACCTAAAGCGTGATTTATGGTAGTGGGGAGGCTCCACGCAGAGCTTTCGCCGTAGCCTACGTAAGCGGCCTGAAGTTTATACTTGTGCGTTAGTGTGTGTGCGCCGATCTCTTTAAGAGAATAGCGTGTGTGTGTGTGTGTGTGTGTGTGTGTGTGTGTGTGTGTGTGTGTGTGTGTGTGTGTGTGTGTGTGTGTGTGTGTGTGTGTGTGTGTGTGTGTGTGTGTGTGTGTGTACATGTACATGTACATGTACATGTGGGGAGTGTGTGGTAGAGCGAGCTAGAGAGTGACGGTGATTAGCTTCGGAGAGAGTACTGACTCTAGAGGCATAGTGGGAGAAACAAAGTCTCTCCCCTGTGCTTTCTGCCCACTGTGGGAAATCTGTAGCAGGAAAAGTTAACCCTCTCCCTGATTTCATGTTGTTTATGGAGAAGGAGAACCAGGAAATGAGTCGGGGGGGATACTAGGGGGAGATGCAATGCTACCAAACCACGGCCGAGGGACGTGAGTCACCGCAACGTGTAGTTACATTTTCCGTGAGGTGCACCTCAGGCTACGGCGTAGGGTCAGTATCTCCACCTACCTACGTACGTAGCCACAGTGTAGATTTAATGCAGAAGCATAAATCACGCTTAACTGTGCTCATTGCATCTTTGATGTCTGTAAAAAATATCTCATGCTTGCTTCAGGTCTCTCCTATATGTTTTAATCCAAAAGTCACTCTTCTGTTTGCGTTGGACTAAGCTTGTGTATGTTGGTTTTAGCAGTCTGCTCCTGTAAAGCCTGTGGAGATCAAGACCCAGTGCTCAGGGACCCGCATGGACCCCAAGATCTGCCCTGGAGACCCTGACCTCATAGCCTTCATCAACAATAACGACCTGTGGATCGCCCACATTAAGACCGGCGAGGAAAGGAGACTCACTTACTGCCACAAAGGTCCGAAGGCAATAAATTGGCATGCAATAAGTAGCTTCCCATGCTTAAATATCCTCTTTTAACATACCATAGAGCTGTGAATTAAAGAAAAGATTGTTTTGATTTTGATACTAGATGACACTAGATTTTTCATATTTTTTCCATTATCTTTTCTTAGTACAACGTGGAGAGAAAATACCATTGAGATGCTTTATTCTATCATATCTTTTATTACCAAAATGCACAGTTTAGCACATGTGGATGTAAGCTTTTTTCCTAATTTATTACATTCTTTTCCAGGTGTGGATAATGTTAAGGAGGACCCTAAGTCTGCAGGAGTAGCAACATTTGTCATCCAAGAAGAGTTTGACCGTTTCACCGGCTACTGGTGGAGTCCCTCAGCAACGGAAGGTAGTTGTTATGCCTTTTGATGATTACCTGACATTTTTAAACATGCAGATTTTTTTTTAACCATATAGTTTTACCTCCGTCCATAAAGGTGGTTATTTTTGAGTTTGCTATTTTCTGTATACGCTAATGTATTTTTGTCTCCCGCTCTCAGACCCTAATGGAGCTAAAACCGTGTACCTGCTGTATGAAGAGGTTGATGAGACAGATGTAGAGATTATTCATGTTCCATCTCCAGCACTGGAGGAGCGGAAAGCAGACGCATACAGATATCCCCGTACAGGTCAGTGTAGCCCAGTCTCTCTCTCTCTCTCTCTCTCTCTCTCTCTCTCTCTCTCACACTCACACTCACACTCACACACACACACACACACACACACACACACGCTTCTGGATCAGTGCATTATTTTGGATCAGTGAATTGTTGTCTATTTTACATTTTCCTTTTATTTATAGGTAGCAAAAATCCCAAGGCTACCCTTAAAATGGCAGAGATCAAGACAGACCATCAAGGAAGAGTAAGTCTTTCGCTGTCTTTGTTAGTCTTTTCCTCTTCTCCAAAATTATAATAAGGTTTCCTAATGCGTGTTTATGGTTGTACAGATTGTGAGCATGCAAGATAAAGAACTGGTCGTCCCCTTCACCTCCTTGTTTCCTGGGACAGAATACATCGCCAGAGTAGGATGGACGAGTGACGGAAAATAGTGAGTGTTACTCTCAAATTCTTGACTCTGTTGCCTTAACGATGCTGTCATTCTCAAAATAAAACCACCACAACGAAGGTATACAGCCTGGTATTGGCACTAATATTGTGACATGAATTAGGATACATTTGGACACAGATAATATTCTCTTTTGCAATTTAAAAAAAAGTTTTTTAAACGGAATGGCTGTAACGGTTCGTGTATTCGTACCGAACCATCACGGTACGGTACATTGTGTCTGTCTTTGACAGCTGCACTACTGTTCAAAATAAATGAAAAGAAACGTATCCTTATGCGTTTTCTTTTTTCCCGTTGTACCGAACTCACACCAAACCGCGACTCCTAGTGACCCTGTTTCCATCCAAGTCTACGAGTACCTGGGAGTGTACATTGACCATAAACTAGCCAAAAATAAATGCCTCTATTTTCTGAGGAATTTGAGGTCCTTCTAACATCTGCCAGACAATGCTAAGGATGTTTAATGAGTCTGTGGTGGCCAGTGCTGTCCTTGCTGTTGTGTTCTGGGGAAACGGCCTTAGGCTGCAGACACACCGACCAGACGGCCGACCCTCGGCAGAAAAGGCAGTCGGACTGATCGGTCTCCCCAAGTTGGTCAAAAAAGTGGCTCGGAACACACCAAAGGGACGAGACGTAATACGTCTCCATAACAGCAGGCGGCGCTAATCTGTATTGTCGCCCAAAAAATGAAAACCGGCAGCTGATTGGACGAACGCGTCACGTGGGTCTGGTTTCTCTGGAAATTCAAAGCCAGACTGTCATGGTGGCTTGTTCAGAATACGATCTCATATTGTACTAAAATAGTTCACCGAAACGTGTTTCTGAAAACATTTTAAGCGAGAAATAGGCCGTGCAGTTGCTAAATCTGTCTTCATTTCAGATCGACAGAGGTCAGTTTAAAAGATTTTCGTCTCTAGTCACGCTCATTCCGCTCCCCGTTTCCGGGTTAGCACTCTACCAATCAGATGGGCATTTGAGTCCGACTGTCGGCAGTGGTTCCCCGCCGATTATACATGTCAAATTGGCCAAAATGAAGGCCGGCGGTCCCTCGGACAGACGACGGCACAGAACACACCGAACAGACTCGAGTCACTGACCTCGCCAGACTGTCCAACGGCCGATTATCGGCTCAGTGTGTCTCGGGCTTAGGTTAGCAGACGCCAACAGACAAACTGATCCGCGAGGCCAGGGACATTGTGGGGGTGGAGCCGGACTCTATGGCGGCAGTGTCCCATCCACTCCATGACACAATAGTCAAACACTGGAGTACATTCAGTGCAAGACTCATTCCACCTAGATGCACCACAGGAAGTCATTCCTGCCTGTGGCCATCCATCTCTTCAACTCCCCCCTCAGAGTGTCAGACACTGGGAGGCCCTGGGGTAATTCATAAATATTTATTCATTATTTATATCTTTAACTCTGCAATATTGACTGTGTGCAATACCTAATGTCAATACTCCAATAACAATTCAACTGTGCAATGCGCCGGTTTACTTGCATTAATAGTGCATTTGTTTATACCGCGCAACAGATCCCATTTCTCAGCACCATTATTATTTACATTATGATTTACACCATTATAATATTCATACATTTGACATATTTCATATTTCTATTTTTACTTAAATATTGATGCTCTACATTTTAGTATAATGCACATATTTCTACTTCATTTTTACCTACATATTTCTTGCTTCTATTTTGTTTACATATTTCGTATTCAATTTTATTTCTATTTGTTCTGATAATTTCTCTATATATTTCTACTCGAGAAGGGGTCATGTAACGAACTGAATTGCCCCCGGGAATCTTTGAAGTATTTTAATTGACTGATAGATTGATAAACAGATCCTTGACTTTTGTGTACCGTTCCACCCCTAGTCAATGGGCAATTATGCTTATGTTTATGGTTTTGCATAATGCAATCTTTTGAGTTCTGTCTGCTCTGTGTCCCCCTAGTGGCTGTGCAGTGCTTCTGGACCGCAGCCAGAGAAAACTACAGCTGGTCCTGCTGCCTCCAGCCCTCTTCATCCCTGTCACGGATGACCCAGCTCAGAGGCAGGAAAGTGTGGAGGCCGTGCCCAAAAACACACAGCCATACATAATCTATGAAGAGACCACAGACGTCTGGATTAATGTAGGTCTTTCCACGTGGCACGCCTGTTGGCTACTTTAAACCTGTCTTTCCTCTTTCTATTGAACTAATAGTTACGGTTGTGAATGCTGTAGGTGTTTCAATCACTAACTGACTGTTCTTCTCTTCCCACAGGTTCATGATATATTCTATCCCTTTATTCAAACAACAGAAGATGAATTTACTTTCATTTGGGTAAATGAGTCTAAAACAGGTTTCAGCCATCTGTATAAAATCACATCGCTGTTACAACCGGGCTGCTACCATTGGACGGAGGACTACCAGCACATAGAGGGTAAGAGGCTAAGTCATGCTTCTGCATTTATTTAAAAATGATCCTATCAAATAATCCTGGTTTACGTCATAGTGCTCGGTATGTTAGGGAGCATGTTGATTATCTTATTGTTACCTGTTTTTGGCAGGAAACTTCAAGTGTGCAATCAAGGAGGAGGTTACATTGACCAGTGGAGAATGGGAAGTGCTGGCAAGACATGGTTCCAAGGTTAGACAACATCCATCAGTGTTGACTATATACTGTAGATTCATACCTATAAAAGATTTACAGGTGTTAAGGGTGCATTCAGAAATTATTTAGACATTTACATATATTTTGTCGTGGTGACTCTGTACCTCAACTCATTGACTTTGACATTTAACAAAGATTATGAGCTTAAGGTCCTAACTCAGCTTTAATTTAAGGGTATTTACATCTACATCAAATGAAGGAATTGTGCTGAGTATTATTGTGCTGCTGCACTGTCCTAAAATTGGGGCACTAGGTATTATTAAAAAAAAAGTCCTAAAAATGCTACATTGCTCATCCAGTGTATGATATGAACACCCTCAAAAACTAAAAGACACCAAGTTAACCTCTGGTATCCCCTAAAAATGTATTTAAATCCTGTGTGCCGAACTGAAAAGTTTTCTGTACCTCACAGTTGCACAGATGCACATCTTGACCTGCACATGCTCTGTTTTTGTACACCCTTATCCCATTATATCCCATTATCTCTGTCATGCCCCATTGCACAGGTGCACAGATGCACAGCTTCACCTGCACTTTTTTCATATCTGTTTACGCTCTTTTGCACTATTCATCTGCCCTGGCATGCTCAACTGTTCGCCCCAACTTTGTTGTCATACAATTTTTGTACATCTGCTGATCTCCTTCACCATCTTAGACCACAATCTGCACCAACTGTATACTGACTCCTTACCACATTTCAGCATTTATATAGTCTGTCCATTTATGTATATCGTGTTATTACTGATCTACATCACTATCTAGACCACACTCTGCACTTATTGTACATTGACTATCTACTAAATCTCAGCATTTATATAGACTATTTGCACTAACTGTATATTGACTCTTTACTACATTCAGCATGTACATTGACTGTCTATTCATATATATATATGTATGTGTGTGTGTGTGTGTGTGTGGTGAATATATGTAGCGTTATAACTGATATACATCGCTAAATAGACCACAATTTGCACTTACTGTAATTTTCATCTGAGATTACATCTCAGCAGTGATATAAGACGGTCTATTCATGTTTATCGTGTTACTATTATATCCATCGACTTAGTTACACCTCACTTTGCGCCGGCTTTGTAATGCCAACTTATTCTGTACTTTATGTAGCCTATTGTATTCTGTATTCTTGTATTGTATTGAATGTGAAACTGTATGTTGTCTTGCACGCGTATGCTTTTCTTGGCCAGGTCGCCGTTGGAAATGAGAACCTGTTCTCAACGGCCTACCTGGTTAAATACAAAAATAAAAAACAGAATCATGCCTCGGCCTTGCTGCTACTGTCTTTTCTCCTATGTTAGATCTGGGTGAACGAGGCATCAAAGTTGGTGTACTTCCAGGGCACCAGAGACACTCCTCTGGAGCACCACCTCTACGTGGTCAGCTATGACTCGCCTGGAGATGTGGTCAGACTAACCAAGCCTGGCTTCTCTCATAGCTGCTCCGTTAGTCAGGTAAAACCATTCACTTTGTTGACCACTCGGCCAAATACATACATGCACATTTCAATAATCCATTCATTTATTTTCTCATCCAGCTGTTCATCTATCCATATTGCAGCTCACCCAACAAACAATGGGGTTTACAGATATTCCTCTCTAACTGTTTTGGCTGCTAGTGATAGTCATGTTTCAAAAAGCAAATGCTTTAGTAAAAGGAAATGGAAGACATATTTTCCAACAACATGGTTAAAACAGATGATGTCCAAGTGTGAATTTAAGGGCTATATGCAAAGTTTTATATGAACCTAAAATAGAACTAAATTGGAACAGTGACTTAAAGCTGACAGACTACTGAGTTTTTTTGTGATTGTTGCGGGCAAAAATCCTTGATTATGCGGCACGTTTTCTTAAAAAATGTGATGGAAAAAGTGATTCCACCAACACCCTGCTTTTTTTTTAACTTAATTTCCAAAAGTAGTTTACAGATATTCAGTCATTGCAATAAATAAACCAATAAGATACAACAATATATACAAATAATATAATATTAAAGTAAAAATAAAAGTAATAGTCTAAACAGAGGGAAATAAAAGATACAAAAGAGACAGACTTTCAAAAATCGTTAATAATATAGACAGCAGGAGCACTTAAACAAAGAAGTTTGAGTAGACATCAGATATTAAGATAGGTTTCTTATTAGATACCAACTTAAGAGACTCAAAGTACATGTCAAATTCAACCTCCAACACCTGCTTTACGATGATGTTCACGTCGCGTAATTACGTCACGTCATAACGTTCCCATGGCAACAGGGGAAAATGGCTGCTCTTGTGTGAAGTAAACGCAACATTTTTTCAACTTTCTGCTAAGATATATGTGATTTTTTTGTAACGAAAATGCAGGGATTATGAAATCATGCAAGCACCGCATATTTTGTGCGGAAATCGGCAATTTATACGGCGAAAGTGTGGCATATTTGAAAAAAATGCGGCCATTGAATTATGCGATCGCATAATCGCGTTTTTCTGGAGGGACTGGTTAACACAAATGGTGCAGATTGGGATTTAGTGTGAGTGCAGCAAATAGAAGACGTAAAATAGTTTTAGGCATATTAGAGAGACAATTTTACCTGAAAGTTAAAGCTACTGTAAAACCTGAGGAAAGCTGCCAGGGATTGTTTGGATAGTATATGGGATAAATGTTCTCTGGCCGTCGGCAGAATTTTACACCGACAGTAGCTCAAGTTGGGCTTTTTAACACAGAACCTGGTATACAATTCCCTCCTCCCTCAGTCTTTGTGTTCCTTCCTTGTCAGTTCTATTTTGTACATAATTATTTATATTTATATTATTTGCACCCTTCTCCCCTCTTTCATTCTGCAGAACTTTGACTTTTTTGTCAGCCACTACAGTAACGTGAGTACGCCTCCATGTGTTCACGTCTACAAACTGACCAGCTCGGAAGGTGAGCCTCTGCTACACGTGGTCCCTGAGTTCTGGGCCAGCATGATGGAATCACCAGGTAAACGGGATGTGATGCAACAAACCGCCATAAAGTAGTTTCCTGATTGATTCAATATGCACTGTTTGTATTTACATCATTGGGCTCGCTAAGTTTCTCTTAGATAGCAGTCTGACCAAGTGTGAAGGTTGCCCAACTATCTGTGATTTTATTTTTGGAACAATCAATAGAACAGAGTCTTTAGGGGAAAGTTGAGGTCTGGCTTTGATTAGATCAAGGACGGTCAGTTCAATCCACAGCGGCGTCCTCCAGACAATCCTGACAGCAGTCAGATAATATGGTGCTCAAACATCACGAGCAATTTGTGTCAGAGTTGATTGTCGTTTATGATTCATTAAAAGTGCCAGGAGTGAGATTGCAATTCTTTACTGTGGCTGGCTGTGGCTCAGGAGGTAGAGCGGTCATCTACCAATCAGAAGGTCAGTGGATCCCTGGCCCCCTGCAGTCTACATTAGGGCTGGGCAATATATCGATATTATATCGATATCGTGATATGAGACTAGATATCGTCTTAGATTTTGGATATCGTAAAAGGCTGCATTAGAGTAAAGTGATGTCATTTTCTGAACTCAAGAGACTGTTCTAGCTGTTCTATTATTTGCCTTTACACACTTTGTCATTAAATCGACATTTCTGATGATTCTTTATCAAAAATCTCATTGTGTAAATAATATTTTGTTAAAGCACCAATTGTCAATCCTGCAATATCGACATCAAGGTATTTGGTAAAGAATATCGTGATATTGGATTTTCTCCATATCGCCCAGCCGTAGTCTACATGTCCAGCTGTCCTTGGGCAAGATACTAAACCCCAAATTGGCTGTGCCATTGGTGTGTGAATGTGTGTGAATGTTTATCTGATGAGCAGCTGGCACCTTGTATGGTAGCCTCGGCCACCGGTGTATGAATGTCCTGTGTGAATGGTGCCTGTGCTGCAACATGACACATTGCACAATAGGGGTGCATGATATATCGACTCAATATTGTTATCGCAATATCACGTTGCGCAGTATTATATCGAAAGGGATTGCAATATTTGCAGTATTTTGTTTATATTGTGGAGCGCTGCGTCCCGTCCGTTGGCTGCGTGGCTTAGTTGTGTTTGATTTAGAGCCCGCTTGAAACGCTATAATGATCATCATTTCATTGACCAGTTACCGTGCCACTTGCACATGCTAATACACGGTAACGCACGGGTCCACTACGTGACAAACCCTATGGAGCGTACTGCGCGTGTGCATATTTGGACAGAGTGACCTTGTGAGTGAAGAAATGGAGAGAGACAACAAAACGGAGTGAATCAGAGAAGTTGTGTCCTGTTCTATTTATTTATTTATTTATTTATTTTATACTGTCCAACCAGTAAAACATGTCCTGTTCTGTAGACATGGTCCTTATTCATTTATTTATTTATTCAGGTTGGACCGGTCCAATATGACTGTCAGTTGAAATAAACCTTGTGTTGTAAGAAAACTTGTTTTATTTGTCATGAATCTATTTTGATGCATTTTCCCCTAACTTTTGTAATTTTACATATGTTTAAAAATATCGAAATGAATATCACGATATTCCTAATTGAAATTGAAAAATATCACATTTTGTCAATATTGTGCAACCCTATTTCACAATTGGTGTACCTTAAGTGTATGGTTTTGCAGATCCATTGCTTTCAGGTTCCACTAGTAGTTGACCCACAATCCCTGATAGTTTTAGAACATGCTAACCTGATGACCACATGTGTTAATATGTCTTCCAGGTTGCCCGGGAGATTACAACCCGCCTGAGATTTTTGACTTTCCAGGGAAGTCGGGCTTCCAGCTTTATGGGATGGTGTACAAGCCTCACAACATGCAGCCTGGCAGGAAACACCCGACTGTTCTCTTTGTGTATGGAGGCCCACAGGTTCGTGGATATATATTGAGTTTGAATTGGGTCTGTGTTCACAAAATGTTGCTCTGAACCTATATTACTGTGTAAATAAGAAAAAACCATTTAGGACAACATTTTTGCGTGTGTATCCAGGTGCAGCTGGTGAACAACTCCTTCAAAGGCATGAAGTACCTACGCCTGAACACGCTGGCCTCTCTGGGCTACGCCGTGGTCGTCATTGATGGGAGGGGTTCCTGTCAGAGGGGCCTTGAATTTGAAGGAGCACTGAAAAACAAAATGGTAAAGTAAGAGTCAGATGATTAAATTACCGTAATTCAGTAGGAGAATTTAATTCTGATGACTAAATGAATAATGAATACATCCTAATACGATCCGATACAACTTTATTGTCAGTTTACACTGAAATTAATTTGCCCCCGAGCAGCCCCGCTAAAAAAAGAAAAGAAAAGAAAAATACAGACATAAAACCTGTTTCATGATATCCTCGGATCCAGATTTTGGATAGACCGATGGATAAAAGAGTTCTTGAGCCTGTTGTATCTAAACGAAGGGACTCTAAATCGCCTGTTAGAAGGCAGAAGTTGGTATTCATAAATAACATGATTAAATGGCATTTAAAAAAAAACAAAAAAAACAAGCCATGTTAAATGACACTCTAATGTACACTCTAATCTGCCTTTGTCTCTTCAGGGTCAGGTGGAGATCGAAGACCAGGTGGAGGGGCTGCAGTATGTGGCGGAGAAGTTTAACTTTGTGGACCTGAGCCGTGTTGCCATTCACGGCTGGTCCTATGGAGGTTTCCTCTCTCTCATGGGACTCATTCAGCGACCCAATATCTTCAAGGTTAGGATGGTTTATCACCCTTCAGCCCTTCTTTTATCCTTAAACCTTGTATTCACTTTCTGTCATTGAGCATTCTCTGCTGTCTCCTTTAGCAAGTAATAAGAAAGTATACCATCACTATGTAATTCACTTTAAATAGAATGTATAGCTTCATTCCAGTCACAAAACTGGACATGTAGTTGCCACTTATATCCACATGGTGTCTGTGTTGTCCAATGTGTTGGTAAATATCCATCATTCAGTAAGGATATCTGCACATACATCCCTGTGCTAGAGGGATTAAAAGTTTAATTTTTATACCACCAGACCATACCACCCCCCCACCCCCAAAATGTATACTTTTCCACAGTAAGATTCTATTTTTGTATTCTTTATTTTACTTTCTTTTCCATCTGACTACACTGTGCTTCCCTGCCAGTTGGCTATTGCAGGCGCCCCAGTGACTGTGTGGATGGCCTACGACACAGGCTACACAGAGCGTTACATGGATGTGCCTGAGAACAACCAGCAGGGCTATGAGGAAGGCTCTGTGGCACTGCACGTGGACAAGCTGCCCAGCGAGTCAGTACACACACTTAAACAGTCAGACACTTATACCACTTTTTTGAGTTTAGTGCTTGAAACTTCTGAATATTTCAGTTATTATTGCAACCAATTCAACCACACTGCATGTCCTGTGTAATTGCATAGCTATTTGTACTCGTTTCATCGTGACTGCTGGGTACTTCTTATTTCCTCTCAAGTCGGGCTTCACATTCTTTGAAAGTCCCTGACGTGCAATTGACAATTTGGTCATTCTGTTTAACACATGTCCTTTACCAAATATTTGGGTCTAATTCTCATCTTTGGCCTAAAATGTGACTTGTGAGTTTGAACCTTTTGAACTGAAAGCAATACTTGCGTGTCCATGCCTGTGTGGCATTTTTGTTATGCACTTTATGTACTGCGGTACTGTATGTGCATGTTGGTGTATTGTTCCTTCCATTGCTACTTGAAAATATATATTTTTTTTATCAACACAGTTATTTAAATCTGGAGAGGTGAAATTAAGATTTAAAGTGGGCAGGCTGAGTGCCAGTTAGCCTCAGTTTTTAGGGACTGAGAAACCCCAAGGGCCTGACAAACAGCATGTCGGAGCACAGCTCTTGGATGCTGAAGTCAAACTAAAGAGTCTCTGAAGCCCTGCAGCTGCAGTATTTCACCTTTCTATAAATATGAAGGCATTCCCTGTTTTAAATCATAAAGAAATGGGCAGTCTTTCACTATTGGCTCACATGTGTTATGTATGTCTTATTATTCAATTTTATTTATAGTGTCAAGTCATAACAGAAGTTATCTCAGGACACAAAAAAGATTAGGTCTAGACCAAACTATCATTTACAAAGACCCAACAATTCCACCTGGAGCATGCATTTGGTGCAATAGTGGCATGGAAAAAAAACCTTCTATTGTATGGAACCCTATCAATTTGTAACCATGTAATCATAGAATGTGATCCTTGTCATTCCAGGCCCAACCGTTTGCTGATTCTTCATGGATTTCTAGATGAGAATGTGCACTTTTTCCACACCAATTTCCTAGTGTCACAGATAATCCGCGCTGGGAAGCCTTACCAGCTTCAGGTTAGCATCACAAGCCTTATTCCACCCGCCTCTTTCTGAAGTAGCCATATGAAATGTCTCCATAGTAGGTTGACATCATTTACATGCCTTTTCATCATACATGTCTATGTGATCGTGTGAGTCTGCACTACAAAAAATTTACAAAGCCAACAGCAAATGTGTTTAAGATATTGGCTTAGACCACTGTAATGTTAAGTGGTAGTAAAATACAACAGATGAATCCATGTCAGGATTCTATATGAAGAATTACATTTGTTGTAAGGTATTTTCCAAAGCAGATTTGACAGGATACAGACCTGTAGTACACGTCAGTCTGTAATTTGGTTGCCCTGTTTCAATTTTCCAGGTATACCCCAACGAGCGACACAGTATTCGCTGCCCCGAGTCTGGCGAGCACTACGAGATAATGCTGCTGCACTTTCTACAACAATACCTCTGAAATAAGACAACAAGGGAGAAGTGAAGTCTCGTTTCCCCATCTGTCCTCTTTTACCCCCAGCTCACTGCCCATCTTTACTCTCCCTGACCTCTGCACCCCAACCCTAGTCCCTAACTGTTCACCCTGTCTGTCTTCGAGACACTATCGGACACTCTGCAGCCGCAAGCCACTCTCTCCTTTTGAACTAGTCACCCAACCTCTCCACTATACTTCCCTCTTTCGCTCTCTCTGTCTCTTGTTCGGTTACTCGCTGTGTATCCTTCACGCCCTCCCCCCTAACCCTGTGTACAGTCTGGGGTATGGTTTACGAGCACAAAGATTTGGTGTCTCACCCTGAGAGCTGAACAAAGACAAGGACATAAGGAGAAACATTTGCAGGCTGTATCCATCGTCCTCATCTCTGCAACCATGATGGGTTTTTTGCCAAATGTTTTTGTGTTTTTTTTCTCCCCTGCTCCACCCGTTTTATTCACTTGAGTCAGTGGTAGGAACAGGGTTACAGTTCACAGATATGAAATGGGAATCTATAAGCATATTCGCAGACATGAGCTCACTTAAATACAGTTTGTCTCATACACTCACTCCTAAGCACACTCGCATAGAATTGCAATATCCATACATACTGGGAGTCCGTACCTTGCAGTTGTGTAACGATGAAGAAAGGAAGAAAACCGAGATTCTTCCTCTGTCCACTTGTTTTAAGTGTGTGTTTAAAATAAAATATTTTATGGATTTTTATTCTTTTTTTAATGAGTGCTGACAGAAGCCGCTCATTGATACTCTTGCGCTGTTCTTTCCCCTCACGTTACATTTGCTTGAGATGTCTGCTTGCCTTCTCAACACATAATTTATATTTGCCAAAGTACCTCTTGACTCTTGATCATGCTGGTATTTCCTTTTTTACTGCAATAAAGACAACAGGAGGGTGAGCACTGGAGTCTTACAACAGCTTTGTACCACCGGAATACAATTTGTACATGGTAATGAATAAATGTATGAATCAATCACATGCTCCCTTTCACTGCATTCGTCTTATTCAAGCGGTTCTCAAGTTGTGGCATGTGTCGTTCTTCTGTTAAATGTTTTGCAGGGTGCAACCAGGCTATCTTTTCTAAGAAAATGCACTCATCTACACTGTGTTTTTTCTTATACTGATATTCCACTCCTCTAACCCCTAAAGTATACCCCTGGCCTCCTGTCCCATTCACATCTGCAGCACACCTACCCAAAGCTCCACCACTGCTGCAACAACAAGGGCTTTCGAGTACTCCACCCCTTGCACAAGTGAAGCCGCAGATGCTTGGCGGCAGTCCTGTCCCCTTCCTTTGTGGATTGCACAATTGCCACGGTAATTTATTAATAGGGTACTCATGATAGGTGTTCAACACAAGCAACACGTTTCAGTTTTAATAAATGTTTTGTCAGGGATAGTCAGAGCAATTTTGTGGTGGTTGTGGTTTGTTCAGTCAGTAAAGTGTTACGCATCTTTCTCGGCAGGTAACAAGGGAATTCACCTATTGTGTGGCAGCCAGCCAGGCATTGACTTTAACCGGCTACACCGATACGCTGAAGGCAGAGGTCAGTTCAGAGCACGCTCCCATCAGATCAGCTGTTAACAGAGGTTGATCCCGAGTTGTCAGTGCCCGCGGGATCAGTAGGGTTTGAAGCACCTTAACAGTAAGCCCGACAAGGAAGCAGAAAGTGGTACGGTGAAAAATTAAAGCTGACACCTTAAAGCTCCTGAAGTATGCTTCCACATTATATGACTAAGCTGATAAAGAGATAGCAGAGATCTGCCACGTGTGGCTCAATGAAATGGATTAGTTCTACTGTATGTGTTTGGGCGTGCAGGTGGTTTCCAAATAAAGTCTTACTACCCAGACAGGTTTGGTTAAAACGGAGCATCGATTGGACAAATGAAAACCACAGACAAATCTGGATTGTTTTACATGGAAAGCAACAATCTGTGGACAATTTGAAATGTCCTCTCAGGTAAACCACAAACTAATCATTTTTTATTTTATTTTATTTTTTTCCCCCACCAGCAGAACCAATTTCTCCATTTAAGGGGAGGGCTTGCATTAGCAATTGACAAAATGTATTATAAAAAATAATAGCCCACTAGTATCCTATTCCATTTCTCTGACAAAATATTATGTAAGGGATAATGTAGAACAAGCCCGTCGGGGTTCAAGTTATGGTATTTGCTTCTGTGAATTTTTATTTAGGTTCTGTTGTCCGTTGACTGTTTTATGCTAGAATACTACCTTACGTTTTATTTGTTGCAAACTTGTGGATACTCTCAAAGTGACACATACAGTAATACACAGACAAAAGGCATTGTTAGTTTCAATCAATTTTATTGGCTCACTATGGCCCCCAAAATGGTTTAAAGTCTCTTAAAAACCATTTAACATCTGGCAAATATGACAAAGACAGTATAAATTACAAACGGGCAGCACCAGAAACCTATAGATTGATTCTTTAGCATTTAAATAAGGAAGGGAATATCTACAACAAACAAACTCTCGAGTCTCGAGGACAACAGATAATGTCACAACAAATCAGTTCTACTTCTGAAAAGACCGACGACATTCCTTCATACGCTATGTACAAAACCATGCCTCTGGTTTTAAAATAAGTCAATATGACTTAACATCATCAAACTCCCCACAGAAAACTTAGTCAGTGAAGAATATGCCTAATTTGATTCACAATTGCAGACGGAAAATGTATTCTACAAAAGGCTTGAATGTTTTTTTCAGTGTATCGTCAGTCTAAACGCAGTTTCTGCATTATAATCCTAGTTTACAGTGATTTATAACTTTACATAATGCCTTTTTGAACACAAATATTATGCTCATGTGGAAAATGACGTTATGATGTTTTTTACTAAGTCATTATTTGGTCCGCACCATTGGGTTTAAAAGGCCTTCTTAATTGGCCTGCACTTCAATCCTACATGCGTCCTTTACAAAATAAGAGCAGTTCTTAATCTGACAGTGTTGATTACTTGCTACAAAACCACATTTAAACTCAACCACAGCCCACATGCACAGTTGACACCACATGTCTGGTGATGCGTCTCTACTTGTTGGAAATCCTTCGTGGCTCACAGCACCGTGGACTGGCCTGGACTCGCTCTGGGATGTTCTCCTGACTAGGGGCCCCCGCTTTCGTGC
Organism: Perca fluviatilis; assembly: GCF_010015445.1. Lineage (NCBI taxonomy): Eukaryota > Metazoa > Chordata > Actinopteri > Perciformes > Percidae > Perca > Perca fluviatilis. The sequence goes on along the minus strand of NC_053122.1, from coordinate 34,431,665 downwards.
CAACAGAAGGAATCAATTGCAATGGTACAACACGTCAAAAACTTTCCACTGCACGTTGGTTTTTTTTTGGTCTCTTTTTCCATCTGTTGCTCTAGGTGCAGGGGAGGAATCTGCTCGTCTCGTCTCTCCGAGAACAGAGCATTGGAAACCTGGGACCAAGAAAAGAAAGAATAGTCCAAAATCTACGTCTTTCTCCCCCATTCTCTTTGTCTCGACTTTTACATTCTGTCTCTTTCTAGTCTTTAGGCCTTTTTTAGGATTGCAGCAGGGGCGATCATCATCCTGCTGGACTTCAGAGGGTAGTAGCGGCCCCTCCAGGTCTTCCAGAAAATGCTCTGCTTCCTCTGGTGCCGCTGCTTGGGAGGGGGGGTCTGGAAGTATCTACCGTTTAGGTTGGAGTGACCGCAGTTACTGAACCACCAGCCACCTAGCAAGACAAAGGACAATATCAGGTTAGGTGCTGCCTTTGAGCCATATAATATTGGAAACTTGAAAAAACGACAATAAAAAAGGCATTTGTCATTGGGATTGTCAATTACAACTTACCAGAGAGGTGACTGGCACAGTTGGTGTCGTTTTTCTGGTCGTTGTCTTGGTCAGGGGTGGAAAAAGGCAGGCCGGAGGTGGCGTCAGTTCCCAGGGAACTCTCCAAGAGGCTGAACGTGTCGGCATTCTGAACCTTAAGCGAGTACTTGGTTTCCTCTCCGCCCAGATGGAAGGGGAGGCGGATAGACGCTGAGTCGTCACTCCAGTCAGAGAGCTTGATGTCAAGGATGTAGCCACCATCTTTAGCAATGGAGTGGATCTTTTCTAGACCCAACCAGAACTCTCCTAGAGACGAAAAAGCAGAAGAGGAATGGTGAAAAGACTGACACTGACATCTGCTGCTGTCTTGACTTCTGTTTGCCTTTGATCCATTGTAAGCGTATCAGCGATAAGATGCTTTTGGGGGACAGATTCTGCCCTCTAATGCAGTGGTTGTAAAGGACAGTAATGCTGTGTGAACTAATCTGGCCCTGGCCAGGCAGGCTAGCACCTGTCCAGTCAGTGAGAGTGCGATCAAAGTCAAAAGAGCATTTACCATCTAGGGCGCCAAAGCCTTTCTCGTAGGCCTGCCATAGCTGGTCAAAGTCGACTGAGCCATCTTGGCGCCTTTGGATCACCGTCCATCCGCCATCTGGACAAAAAGACAGAAACGGATTGATCAGGAAAAGTTGCATCAACCAGTTTGGAGACATTGTTTGTTTGAAGTCGGTGACTGATTGTCTAGTAGTTAGCAATTGTTGGCACAAAGACACAAAGGGCAAAATGGGGGAAATTTTTTCTCCGCTTACCAGCAGTCATCTCACAGAAGACTTTAAAGGGCTCTGCATTTATGGGCTGGATGGTGTAGACCCCACTTATTGTCTCTCCTCTCAGGAACAGCTCATGACAGTCTGTTGCCATTTCTAGAAGAAAAAAAAAAGAAATTCCAAATGTTAAGACAACCAGCTCCGTACAGTATCACTGCAATCCAAACAGTGTGATCACTTCTCATCTACACCGCTGTTCCATGCTATTTATTATGCATGACACATTTGTGTTTTGCTTTTTCTTTACTCCCTTTAACTCTGTTATTGTGATGGAGGTAAAAAAATGTTCTTTGTAAAATTGAGGCGGAAGGTTCGCTGGGCAGCTGCCAAATTCCAACTGAAATCTAAACTTGTTTACTCAACCCAGAATTGATAAGTAGGACATTTTGCTTAGGGAACCTCTCAGTGACATGTTTCTCTGCACTGCGAGCAGATACGACAATCGTTCCGAGTGAGCCTATCGGTAAGTCTGGAGATATAAATGTGTACCCGATAAAAGCCTTTGACCTAGCCCCAACAACAGAGAGAGAGAGAGAGAGAGTGTGAGAACCAAGACACAAGTCTTGGTTATAAATATGACCTTTCTCCCACTTCTCAAGCAGCCTTCCCTTTTTACGGCTGCTTTGGCTTTCCAGCCTATTGAGCTTGCACACACCACTACCCTTTACATTCCTCAACCCCCTTCTCCCTGTCATTGATTCTCCCCCCCACACCTCCCCTCTGGTCTGTCACAACTCCTTCACGTGCACAGCAGCCAGATATGTAATGCAGGAGTGCATACATGGGGAGTGATCAGCGCGTGGTAAGGAGGGGGGATATGGGCTGTCGCTGCAAAAAAGAATCCAATTGAGCTTGCACACACCACTACCCTTTACATTCCTCAACCCCCCTTCTCCCTGTCATTGATTTCCCCTGCTGGTCTGTTACAACTCCTTCACGTGCACAGCAGCCAATCGGTAATGCAGGAGTGCATGGCTGGTGCATGCATGGGGAGTGATCAGCACGTGGTAAGGAGGGGGGATATGGGCTGTCACTGCAAAAAGAAATCGGAGAAGGCAGTAACATAAAGCAGGGGACCCAGGAACCAATCAGAGCTGTCATGTGCCTAATGATGCATGATGCAACCAATAGCACCTCTTCAGTAATCCTTTTTTTAAAATCATGGATGACATCATCAAGTGATGCTATTTAATATCTTTACACGACAAAAAAAAAAAAATATTTAGCTTTTTTCCCCCCGATTGATTTGCGTTGGATATTGGCCTTCATATTGTTTCAATGTGAGCACGCCAGCTGACCGCGGGAACACAAAACCTCGTTTGTGTGTGATGACCTTTCCCCTAAAAGACGTGAACTCTCTGTGGCCGGTTGTGGCTGTGGTCGACCACGGGCTCAAGGGGTTCCCCTGAACTTTGGCACACTTCTTATTCATTACAATGGGAGAAAGAGAGAGAGGAGTTGGGGGTTGGGTGTGTAGGGATGGGGGGGGAGGAGAGGAGAGGATGACTGAAGAGGAGGAGGAGGGATGTCTGACTCCCTGACAGATCTAGGGGAAAGGTTGCTCATTCTTGAGGGACGTACAGGTTTGTTTTACACAGAAAGGTGGGACATCTTTAAAAAGGGGGAGGAGGCGAGTGTCTTCAAAACAGCGGGGGATATCTGTACAAAGTTCACAGATAAATATAGACCACCTTTTGCCCATTTTCCCATTGTTTTCCCTCCTTTTTTTTTTTTCTTGGCACAAGGACAGTAATCTGAGGAACATTGCATGCTCGATTTTTACAAAGCCTTCCCTCCTCACTTCCAGGTTCTCCTCATCTATCCCCCCCCCCCCCACACACACACACACACACTACAGAAACAAACAGTGTGAGTAATCCTATTGAGTTGCGTGAACCTGACTGAACTCTCTCGGACACCAGCGAACTTTCCCCCAGTTGAAACCTTGCCAGAGAAAATCCTGCTGATGTCACAGCTCGGAGGTGTTATTATAATATGTACTGGCTGACTGTTACTTCAGCCATGTTCACCTTTCACCTACTTCTCATCTATGGCTGTCAGACACAGAGGTTTGCCTTTAAATGTATTCCAATTTATTTGAATCTATCTTAATTCAAATCTACCATTGGAATGTGCATTAGAATAGGCATTTTTTATGCAAGCATTTCTTCCAATCATCCCTTTCGTCCTCTTTGAAGCCTAAACAGTCCTTAAGTAGGACCAAAGTGTGGTGGGTAAGAAAGCTGAAAGTGTGTCTCTTCCCTAGTTGGTGTGGAGTTGCTGTATATACAGTCGAGTGCAGTCTGGATGAAAGCATCCATTAGAACTGCTGCTCCAATCACAGTTCAGTTCAGGGAGCAACAGCTGCTTGGCGTGGCTGCTCACCGAGGGCATCATTTACTGCCTTTACAATTGCCAATTACAACAGTGAGCCACAGTATGAGGGTCACTGAGTAAACTGAGCCTCATTCTGACAATGTTAATTTCCCATTTTCTCTCCAACAGTACTTCAGGCTGAGTACTTTATATCCTGATGATTGAAATACGTTTCAAATAAGGCTATAAACTAAAAATATAATATATATTCTAGTTCATAGATCTGAAAAGTAGGATGGCTAAGTTATAGTTTTAAATAATTTCCTTTTAATTGTGTTCATCATTAGTTGAACAATGCCATTAGGATTTTACAGGCTAAAAAGCACAGCTTGGGCAAAAAGTCCACCAGTTGATATGTTTGGCGTCACGCTGAGAGTAGCGTGCCCAAATTGATTAGAGTCTTTGATTTTAATTGCTAGTGATTTAAGCTTCTTTAGAGCCTTGCTAAACAGATGGTCTGCTACATTTGGCGTCAGATTTTGTCCAGTCGACTTAAGACCGTGTCGGGAGGGGATTTCTGGCGCTTTCTGGCTTTACTTACCGACTGGTGAGTCGCTTTGCTCGGAAAGGCCACTTTGCACGTCGGTGTTGCTGCTCCGCGGGGGCGCTCTCTGCCGTGACTGTTGGACCTGAAAAAAAGGGGGTACGGACCACGATTGATGAGAGTGCAGACGATATGACAACGTGAGAAAAATACTTCACAACAAGTCCTCTGATGTGGAACGAGTGTTTGCAAAGCTGAATGCGTAACTGTAAAACGCGTCCTCACCTGAGTCTGCAGGGTCCTGATGCGCACATTCTGCTTGTCAAGCTTCTCCTGCTGGAGTCTGATCCGCTCCATCAGGTCGTCAACGCGTTTGTTTTGAGCCTCCATCATCAGCTGAAACGCAACACAACACACATTTCAATTTTTGTTTAGCTTTTGATCAACTTTTATTCTGCGCAACAGTGCCTGTGCGTAAAAGGTGGTGCTTTAGAACTTCAAAAGACATCGCCACAGAAGCACCAGCATGAACCAAAGGCTGTATATACAACTAGGAATGAACCCAACAAACGGGCCATTGTAGAGTTTCATTTAAAACCCCCGCGACATAGACACTAGATAACATTTTCAACTCTCAATGACGACCGTGTGTCCTTTTCCAACAGGCTGTGGTGTGGTTGTGTAACTAGCTCACAGCGCGGGATTTCCATCCCACTGTAAAAAGCCGTTCAGGCTCACGTACTGAAGACCTGCAACTCTCATAAGCCCCCCTTCCGCTGTGTGTGTGTGTGTGTGTGTGTGTGTGTGTGTCTGTGTGTGTGTGTGTGTGTGTGTGTGTGTGTGTGTGTGTGTGTGTGTGTGTGTGTGTGTGTGTGTGTGTGTGTGTGTGTGTGTGTGTGTGTGTGTGTGTGTGTGTGTCATATGGCCAAATACTCCACAGGTTGTGAAATGTCCCCAGCTGTGGAGAATTATTCACACATTCTTGCAACTGATGCGTGCAGATCCCTTTGTCTGGCAGCCATTAGTATTTCCCTGCACGTACTGCACGCTCTTTCTCCATGCCTCTACCCCTCCAACCCCCCCAACCACCCACTGCTTGCCCTTTGTGCATTTTGATTTAGTGCCTTTGAGCTCAAGGGAAAAAGCCCCACCATGAAAGCCAACGGTCCATGCATACTGTACATCCACTATCATGACTTATTTAACCATCTGCTGCTGTGCAACATGTTGTACTTTGTTGGGCTTTTTAATTGGTAATATCTTGAAGTTGAGATGAGATCATAATGTAAAAAAAACAACAACACATTTTTTAACAACTATTGTAGAAACAATATATCTGGATTTCTTTATCATTTGGGGATAAGGTTAAGAATGAATGAAGTCAGTGAGTCTATGGATCATGTCAGGAGAGGAACATCCGTACAGTTTGGTCTGAGGTGTTCCTCGGCAGAGATATGCCTCTGGGAGTAATGAGTATAGGAATTATGTTTTGCATACAGTGGAAAGCCTCATTTAGCCTCACTTTTCTCCCAAACTAGCTAACTAATGTCACTCCCACTTAATTTTTTTTTTTACATGCTTCTGCCTTCCCAAACAAATGATCATCATCAAAGACCAAACACAGAACCTTGCGCATTCTCACCTGGATGTTGCGAGCATCACTATTGTTCTTGGCACCGGCGCTGGCGTCCCCCTGCAGCATGCTGTCCACCCTCTGCTCCAGCAGGCTCATCCTCTCGCTCATCGTCCTCCTCTCCTGCTGCATCTCCTCCGCCTTCTCCCTCAGCTCGGCCGTGACGTTGAGCAGCTGCCCCTCTCTGTCCTCCAGTCCGTGGGCTCGAGCCTTCAGGGCCTCCCCCTCCACTCGCAGCTTCTGGCTTTCCTTCCCCAGCTCGGCCACTGTGCGGTTGAAGACCTTCAGCTTGCTGGAAATGTCCCTCATCTGGACTTTGGTTTTGTCCACGTGCTCCTTCAGCCCCTGGCCCAGCTGCAGCAGGCCATGAGCGATGACATTCACATCATCCCACCCTGCGTACTGTACACGCTTCTCCTTGCCGGCGCTGCCCGAGGATGAGCCCCCTTTCTTCTCCAAAGGGAAACCTGTGGCTGTGAGCACCACCAGGCACAGAGTCACAGTTGCCAGTGTTGTCTTCATTGCTGTCGTCCTTAACTGTTGGAATCTTTCTTTGAATGGTGTATATTTTCCGGTTGCAGAAGTGTGAGGCGTCCTGTCCTGTCTTCTTGAGTTGATTTTTGAGAGCTCAGGCTCCTTGCTGAGCAGTCAGAGCACTACTGTTTTATAGTTTCACAGCCCTCAATTCTAAACTGTAAGCTGCCTGCCATTGGCCAGCCGAGGAGAGGGAGGGGGGCAGTTACTCTCAAGTTTCTGTCCCTCCTCCACCTCTCTGTTAACTATTCATGTGAGAGGCGGAGGAGGGACATAATACAACGAAAAGATTGGCTTTCATCTCTGCACTGTGACAGACAGCGATTCCATTATCTACTGGAGCTGTTATCCCCTGCAGTGAAACAAGTGTAATCCTTTTTGTTGAGAAGTTTTACTGAATTAACACTAAGTGGAATATTTGTAGTGGTTGAGAATAAGTGAGGTGATCTTTTTATCAGCACAGGAACTGAAATCGGTTGATAGTGATATTAGAACCCCCATTAAACTCATAAAATAGACAGTGTGCCTGTTCGGAGAGTTACAAATAATAGCATATCACAATACATCTGCACAAGTCTTCCAACCTTGTTTAATGGGCCATTTGTGTTCACATAATTACGATAGTGAAAGTGGAAAATGCCATGATGAGCTGCGCTATAAGTGTGTACCACACACACTGCCCTTTATAGAGCTGACTAATCTGAGCCAGCTTCTTTATGTCATTCATTTACACAGCCATGAAGTGAGGAGTTCTATTTATTCCACTTCCTGTAACATCACTTAATTGTTTCAAACTTGCCATTCAGTCTGTGGAATTAGGTAGAGAAGCTGTTTGTTTGTTTGTTGGTGTTATTCAAATCTGTATTGTCAAGGAAACTGCACATTCAATCTGAATATTTAACTCCCACGACTGAGAAAGAATTCAGGCAAAGTTAGGGAACACACATTGATCTGCACTAGAGCTGCAATGATTAATCGATTAGTTGTCAACTATTAAATTGATCGCCAACTATTTTGATAATCGATTCATCGGTTTGAGTCATATTTAATTTAAAAAAGATAGAAATTCTCTGATTCCCGCTCCTTAAATGTGAATATGTTCTAGTTTCTTCACTTCTCTGTGACAGTAAACTGAATATCTTTGAGTTGTGGACTAAACAAGACATTTGAGGACGTCGTCTCGGGCTTTTTGGGAAACACCGATCCACATTTTTCACCATTTTCTGACATTTTATAGACCAAACAACTAACCCATTAAGCGAGAAAGAAATTAACCGACAGATTATTGGACAATGAAAATAACCGTTGGTTGCAGCCCTAATCTGCACATCAGGAAAGAAATACTAGTCAATTTCTTTCACAGTATTAAATGGCAACATAAATTATATAGCTGTCATGGAAAGGAATCATTTCCTTATTCCTTATTTTCTCTTATTTAGCCTGATTACGTAAGCCTTCACAATACAAATTGTACTGTTTTTAGACTGATATAGATAGATGAGATTATAATGTAAAACAGCTATTGTAGAAACAATATATCTGGATTTCTTTATCATTTGGGTATAAGGTTAAGGATGAATGAAGTCAGTGACTCTGTGTATCATGTCAGGAGAGGAACATCCGTACAGTTTGGTCTGAGGTGTTCCACGGCAGAGATATGCCGCTGGGAAGCTGTCAGGACTGTGAGAAGTAGGGGAAAGTTCACAGCACAGAGGATGCTCACATTACGGGGCTGTGATTCTTTTTTTTTTTTTTTACAACCTCCGCTGGAGAGATTGTAGGCCTCGCAAGATCCAGACCAGACCAGAAGAAGCTGGTTTAACCCTCTCCCGTCAGCGGCCGAGACTAAGTAGGTGAAAGGTAACTGGGCGACTGCTGACGGTGCTGAGAGGGGAAACTCAGTGCATGGGGATTACAGGGCTCCCACTCATGTGGAATCTGGTCTGGAATGTAACAAACAAAACATGCATTATTTCCCTCAAAGTCCTGCTGTGTTCTAGTTAAAAATAGGTTCCTCTCTTTCAATCTTTCCTTTTAGTAGGGAGCACCTAGGTCAATGCAGACAGATTTGCGTTTTGTTTTTTCAAACTGACTTGTGTATCAACTGCAGTGATGATTCATAGCCTCTGATTTACAGTACAGCAGCATTATCGCTGAATGGGTTAGGTAAAGGGAAGGCTAAGTGGTTGAAAGGTATCTGTCTGAAGCAGGTACAAGCAGGGACATGCCATCTCAGAAAGACGCCCGTTTCTTGAAAGAAATACAGTTAACAGTTCAATTCGATGCCCGTCTGGTACACGATCATCATGGTTGTAAATGTAAAGAACATGTACAAGAATGCCTTGTTCTTCTGGGACATTACAGAACTCGGCACATATGTGAGCGTGGTGTACAGTGGTGTTGAAAGAAGAACTGCAGGCCTTCGATTTTAGCTTTCTGTGCGGATGTCTGCATCATATCAGGCAAATGGAGAATTCATCTTTTTTATCCGTGGTGGTTGAGCTGAATTACAGCTGTGTTGTCAGGAGCTGGTTGTTCAGAAGCCTGAAGGAGTATGATGTAGGTTTATAAAATGGCCTGAATTGATCAGGAAGGTTGTGATCCAGATTTTGTGCGTTGCAGTTGGCTGTCCACACTGTCTGGGAGAAATCCAGTTTTGCTTGATGTTGTAATCTTACTGTAATCGTGGGATGACTCATGCTTGTTTCACCATCACCTTATAAAGTCATGATGTCAGTGCTTCCAACCCTTGTTCTGTCAGTGGTGGAAGAAGTATTCAGATCTTTTACTTACATCACAGTGTAAAAAAAACTCCATTACAAGCAAAAGTCCTGCATTGAAATTGTTACTTAAAGGTCCCATATTGTAAAAAAAGAATGAGAATTTCCATGTCTTTTTAATTATAAAGAAGGGTTGAGGGGCTATATAAATACTGCCAACGTATCAAAACGCTAATTCACACAGCCCGTATTCAGAAACTGTGCCTTTAATAAACCAAGCGGCAACCTCTGTTGCTGAAAAATGAAGCCACCGCGGAAGTGCCAAAAACTGCAGTTCATTGAGTGGCCACTTGAGCCTGGCTCCAAAAGGGAGTCAATCCGCAATCCCACGTTAAAATGCCCAACTTGGGCGCCTGTGTAGCTCACTTGGTAGAGCGCGCGCCCATATACGGAGGCTCAGTCCTTGACGCAGCGGGTTTGACTCCGACCTGCGACCCTTTGCTGCATGTCTTTCCCCATCCCTCTCCCCTTTCATGTCTAAGCTGTCCTATCAAGGTCTAAAATGGTCTAAAAATGCCACAAAAAACCCCAATCTAAAATAACAGCAGAATTAAACATGTTTACAGTCTGGTACAAAAACTGGTTTTGGTCTGTAAAGCTAAGTTGACCGTTCAAGACAACTAATTATATTAAGTGTTAATGTTGTGCATAATTAGGGGCGTTCCTCTTTGAGTGACAGTTGGGCTGTTGTCACATGAGGCGAGCGTAGACTGTAGGCTTAATTCCCGCCTCAGCTCCATCCACGCTCCACCTCTTTGCCTATTTTTCAATTAGCCGACGTCAGGCACTGCCAAAATGGCAACGACCGGAGCCATCAGGAGCCGCCCACTTTAAGCTTCATTTTGGCTCTTCAAAAACTGATTGGTTGACATCACGGAGACTACATCCATGTTTTATACTGTCTATGCTTTAAATGAGCCGTCAGAACCTCGGTACCGTTGTCATTTCACAACTATACTATATATGAGTACAAAGTGCCGTTACAGTCATTCCCTGTCTGCATTGACGGTTCAGAGACTCCTAGAGCGTAAATGCAGAAGACGTGGAAAGGCCTGAAAAGTATTTTCTTTCAAATGTTGTGGAGTTGAAGTATAAAGTATCATCAAATGGAAATAAGTCATACCTCAAAATAGAACTTAAGTAGTATTCAAGTAAATGTAGTTAGTTACTTTCCACCACTGGATTTCATCCAGCGAGGAATCAAATCAGCTCAAACTAAAAGAACTGACAGTCAGTAGACAATATATTTACTTGAGGACAGACTAAACAAATAGATTCAAGAAACCTTTTATTTTGTGTAATGTCTACAATAATGTGTGCGTCTTGCAGGAATCTGTTTTATCCGTATCCTCTCATTCGAACTCTCAAGCCATACAGTCATATGTTACCGATCATCAATGGATCCACACCTCCCCACAGCTGCTTGTTCAATTTCCACAAATTGCCGCTCCCATCTCTAGCCGGCATGGTGAACTTTTACCCAGATTCCAAACACAGAACATCTGTAAATCCCAGTGCAGGCCCCAGCCTTAGTCATGTTAAGGGGATGGAAAGAGGGAGAAATCAGTAAAAAAAGAAAAAATGCCGGAGCCTGTTAGAACTGTAAACCTCTGGTTCCCATGGATAGACTGTGATCTGTGAGCTTTTCCATTTGGGACTATTTGATGAGATTTGGGAGTTTTATATTTTTCCGCTTTTATTTGCCAGAAATACATATCTGAATATATTCCAATTTTGAAGAGGAAAAAAAAACTATACACTTTTACCTTGCATGCTCCTGTTCACTGATTAGAGCCCTTACCATATGAATATCCAAGCGGCGCTTAATATTGTAACTCATTATCACACATAAAGCATGTCTTGGGATGTGTCACCTGCCCACCTCACTTCTCTTGGAGTCAGCCAATTGTCACCTGGCCCATGTTCCTCTATTTCTGATATCATGAGACATTCATTCCTTTTTAGTTGAGTGCACGGCCATTGAAGTTTTCGTGGCTAGTAAGTGGAGCTCATGACTGCCTTGTGATAGAGTAGAAAAATCAGTCCGGATGGACTGGAGAAATTGAAATAGAAGAGCTTCAGGGAGGGACACAAGCGGATGCTGCTTTCTAGACGTGTCATAACCATAACTGAGAAGAAATAGGCAATAAAATATTTATGGTCTTTTGGTGGGGGTGCGGTCATGAATGTGAAGCATGTTAGATTTTTTTTCTCGAGGCCGGATTTATAGGCAGGCGTTTTTGACTTTCTTAGCATGAAAAGCACAGGTGTAACTGATTAACGATGGCTCTGTTCAGTTAAGTGTACCAGTAAGCCACCCAGTGAGTCAGCATGGAACGCAGCCATAATCGATTATTAGTTACACCTGTGCCAGTCCTCCTGCTAATGTAACAGTGTCACTGATTTACCAGGTTCACTCAGATGTGATGAGTTTAGGGATTTTGCAGAATACATTTGGGGTATTTCCATTTAAGTCAAGTCAAGTCAAATGTATTGTCAATTCTCTCAAAATATGTGCCTGACATACAGAGGAGTTGTAAATACGTTTCCCCTCCGAACCAAGGTGCAATAAGTACAAAATGCATACGATACGATATATATGAATTCTAAATAGTGCAAAAGTGAGGCACAACCATAGACTGTAAATGAGTGGACAGAGCAAGTGTGACGTCACCCATTGGTTTGTGGAGATCTGCTATGAGTCGTCGAGTTTACCGTTACCGGCGCAGCCATCCTGGTTGCGGATGTGACGATTTTAGACGAGAGAGAGGAGTGAGGGAGCAGCTGCTTACACTCTACGTTACGTTACACACTTTCACTGGCAATCACATCATAGCCACACCCTAAATGCCCCCTGCTTCATCGCCGATTTTAAAATCAACGAGACCATAATTAAAAAAAATTAACATCATTCTATGTTGCAGAAGACTTAAAACTAGCGATTGAGACCATAAACTCATGATGAAAATGTTTACTGAGGTAATAAATCAAGTGAGAAGTGGGTCACTTTCTCATAGACTTCTACAGAAACTGACCTCCTTTTGCAATTGCACGTGTCGCCCCCTGCTGGAACTCAGATAGAATGCAGGTTTAAGGCACTTCCGCATTTGCAGCACTTCGCCGAACCGGATGCGTTGTCCATTAATATTAACAGCCTATGGGCACAACCAAACAGTATAGAAAACTAAAGAAATTGGAAATGTGCAATATAAAGGAAAAATATAAAAATGAAAGTGAAAAAGTGTATTTTTTAAGTCTTTTATAAAGTGACCGTTGCTATTCCTGATGGTGGTTATCACAAGCTTAAAGGGAATCACATTGTATTTAGAGCCAAACGACGATTTGAATCAGTGTACATATGGAAAACGTTTGCCTCGAACCAGTTCCCATTCTACAGTATGTTGAGAACATCAGCCAGCCAGGTAAAACGCACTACTGCCTCCCAGTGGTGCAAAGCGAGAGCATATTGTTTGTATTTGTTCAGCCTTGAACCCCCTGGCCATTTTACCACTGGGGCCCCTTTGGTAACTGTTCTGCAATCGTTGCTCCAAGACCTGCGTACCGAATGTGACATGGCACCGAAGCAAATGAAAACCTTCAGTTTTTATTTCTGCCTCCAGCGGTCCCGAGAGACGAGGTGTGATTGATTTCAACTGTGGTTTGGGTCAGAGCAGCAAACAAGCAGGGAGGGAGAGCAGGCTGAGAGGATATGAGAGAGTTCCTGGGAGGACTCCAGCATGCTGTCCTCTCGAGACGATGCATCAGTATCGAGAAACTTCTTCGCTTCTCGCACAAAATGTTTGACTTCTGCTTTTTAATGACACCTAAAATATCGGCATGGGCTTAGCTTTTGTAACATCCTGTAAAGTTTGCAAGAGGAAGCATGAAGCAGTTATAAGACAACACATACACACACATAGTCGTCTCCCTTTACATTCCTTACGTCGCATGCTGCAGCTTACACATGCACAGACGTGTTACACGATACAGAGAAGTGTGTTGTGTTATTGCTTCTGCTTGACTGGCTCAGTATTTGTTTGCCATGAGATACTTTTACTCCTGCCGATGGAAGACCCACATACATCTTTACTTCTCCAGACTCTGCTGCGCTTTCACTGCTACTAAATGAGTGTCCCAGCTGGCAGGAAGCAGAAAAGTACAGAATGTACTCATATCCTAATTTGGAAATGGTAAATACGTATAGACAGTCTTTGACCACAGCATCTGTGTTTGCTATCAGTTCTTTACATTGTTGGAAATCTACATTGGTTTACAGTATTTTTGGGTTAGGCCTACCCCCTTTACACTGAGCAAACAAATTCTGCCCATGTACGACTGCAAACACTATTAGACTTAATCCTCAGGCTAAATGCAGCGAGAAAATATGCATTTTATTGAATACACAGACTTTTCATATCAGGGCTGTTGAGTGATAGATTGCTATGATAGATTCCAGCCTTGATCTGTCTTTATTTCCAGACAGGAAATCCAGGTTACATAACTGCTGTAAAAAAATAAAATAATAAACTAACTGGACTTGCTGAGTCTGTTTGTCAGGACACCATAGAAACTGATGATAGAATAAACTGGACTGAAGAACCCTTTTGGGAAGTATTAGGGGCGATTCCAGGATTATTTAAGTGGGGTTTTTCAACAGTGAAAAAGCTTGCTGTACACAGTTTTCAGATAGTAGGAAACAGAACAGAAATAAAGTGCAATACACAATTTATTTATTTCGCCTATTGCTTTTTTCTCACAAGTTCGATGAGAAGATCGATTCCTGCACGAGAGTGGCATCGATCTTCTCATCTAACTCTAGAAACCAATAGGCATATTTCCCAAAATATGAAAGTATTCCTTCTTGATGAGAGTTTGGTGAAAAGATCAATAATAATTTTCAAAGTCAGGAACATATTTTTTCTGATTATTCTGACAAAACATTAATGCAGAACAAATGCCCTATCTCGCAACGTTAACTAAAGTGAAATATAATT